>NW_007255974.1:399081-414536 GCF_000164805.1 Carlito syrichta | reverse complement strand
AGCTGAGCGGACCAGACCAATCCCAAGTGCCCCCGTACCCATTAGGAGAAATTACCCTATCATGTAAAAACAAGTTTAAAGTTCTTTCCCCTCCCTCTGTAATGATGTATAAAAACTGCTTGCCATGCTGGATCTGGGTCTCGTCCCTGAAGCTGCTGCTTCGGGCGTGAGCCCAGACTCGAGCCTGAATAAAGACCCTTGTGTGTTTGCATCAGAGCTGGCTCTTTGTTGGTCTCTCGGATTCTGAAATTTGGGTTTAACACTAATATTTAAAGTTACAGGACTCAATGAATCACCAAGAAAGGTCAGGGAGCGAAAATAATACTGGGCCTGGGACACTCCCACATTTAGATCTTGGAAAAGGAGACCTCTCAGCAAAGAGCAGCCAATGGGGATGGAAGAAAACCAGAACGTAATATTCCAAAAGGCCAATGGAAAAAAATCAGTTTCAAGAAAAAAGTACAATTGTTTATGTCAAGTGCTGCTAAGCAGTCAAAAAAAATGAGGCCTGAGAATGATAATCACATTTGGTAACATGGAAGTCATGGGAGACTTTTAAGAGACTGGATTCATTGAAATGTGGTTTCAGGGCCAAGATGACAAGGGTATAAGATCTGTTAAGACCTCAAAAATATTTCAGGTGGAGCCTCATGCACCCACTATATTTTATGACTCTTAGGCGGCACCTTTGGCCCTCTCTACTAGATGGGGGCACTTCTAAAATTCTTTTTTTTGAGTTGGAGTCTCACTCTGTCACCCAGACTGGAGTGCAGTGGCCGCTTCCAGCCACCGCATCCTCGACCTGCTGAGCTCCGGCGATCCTTCCGCCTCAGCCTTCCAAGTAGCTGAAACTACAGGCGCACGTTACCATGTCCAGCTAATTTTTTGATTTTTTATTGTAGAGATGAGGTCTCACCAAGTTGCCCAGGCGGGTCTTGAACCCTCGGGCTCAGGCAATCCAATCACCTCAGCCTCCCAAGGTGCGGGATTACAGGCTGAGCCACTGAGCCCGGCTACTTCTAAAATTCTTAAGGGTGTTTTGCCATAGTACTGACTCTCAGTCCAAAGAAATAGGGACTTTTCTTGAAGATATTTAAAGATGTCACATTTGAATAATTAAGATCTTATTTTGATACATGGGAAGTTCACAAAATCTTTAAGAGTATCACAGGGAAAGTTTAAAAATGAAAAGACACATTTGTTGAATTTTAGCACTTCACTGAAAGAAAAAAAAAGGAAAAGATATATCTGAACCCTAAATTCCTACAGATAAGACACTGGCTACAAAACTATGCAGTTACAAACAGAAGCTCTTTCTTATGGAAAAAGAGCAATCACTCAGAGAGTACAGCCAAGACCTGAGGACAAGGCCAAGAACTTCAAAATTATGATGGTCCACTGACTACCACATGCCTCCTGTTTTCCTTCCTTCCACCTTTTGAAATGTAAGTGCCTCTTCCTGTTTTCCTGTTCCTTACTCATTATTGTATGTAGGGGCCAGATAACCCGACTCTCCAATTCACAGGTTTTAAGACTGAGGAACTATATCCAGGGAATGTCACCACATGGACCTGATTAGGATGATACAATCCTGTACTTCATGTCTGAGCCTGATACAGTCATAGTATGAGATTGAAGATCTTGGGAGGGAAGTATGTATATTTTGCATGTGGAAGGAACATGAATTACCTGGAGCTGAGATTAATCTCCAAATATGGTCCCCAATGAACATCATCTTTCAAGACTCATATTGAACCCTCTCCTATCAAATCAGGACTGAGCCTGGGACTTGCTGTAACTCACAGAATGCTGCGGAAGTGACTGTGCTAGTCTCAGTGTTAAGTCTTATGAGAACCTAAAGCTTCTGTTTTTGTACTTTGGAAGCCCTGAGTTGTCACATAAAAAATTCAGCTGCCCTATTAGAGAGACCACATGAAGAAGTCACATGGAGAAGGAGAGGGATAATTCCTAAGATTACATGAAAAGACAGAGATATACATATATAGATACAGATATATAAGAGAGAGAGAAACAGACACATCAAACCACATATCCTTGCATCCCAGCTGAGCCTAGCATTAATAGCGGTTCCCATTAGTGTCATATACATAAGTAAGCCACCATGAGTGTTCCTAGACGACTATAAGTCTATCCAACATCCAACATCAAGTGGAACAGAACTGCCCAGCTAAGCACAGTCAACCTCACAGAACCCTGAGAGATAATAACATGGTTTTCTTAAGCCACTAAGTTTTAGAATGGTTTGTGATATACAATAAATAACTCACTTATTAAATGGAAACTGAGTATTATGGATATTACTAATAAAACAAAGAGATTAAAAAGTAAACTGCAAATTATGTGGCTATAAAATGGTTAGTATTTTGAAAATAAAAAGAGCTCATTAAAAAACCTAAACAAAACCTCCAAGTCTTCAAAAGAAAAAAAATAGATAAAGGATATAATCTGTCTACTCAAAATAGGGAAAACAAAAATGAGAAATGAGAAAGAAACGTTCTAATCATTATTTTAAAAACTGTTAATTCTTAAATACTGTTGGTAAGAATGTGAAGTGGTTCACTCTTTCTGGAGAGCAATTTGTCAACATGTCATTTTTATGAAGACATCAGGAGATAATCATAGATCCAAATAAATAGCTAAGTAAAAGAATTTTAATTCCAAACTGAATGTCCAACAAATATGAAAATCATTTTAAAATAGTGGAATATGCACATTTGAGGATATTCTATATCTTGCACATTTTAAAGAAAATTCAAGTAGCACACTTATTATGTAATGTTAAGTCAAAAAAGCATAATATAAAATTATACATATATTTGGAGCCAAGTTTTTAAAATGCATAAAAGATATATGTATATATGCATAACAAAAACTAAAAGGAAATAAAATTGCTAAATGTGACAGTAGAATTATAACTTCTTTTTTCTTTCATGCTTCTCTTTTTCTAAATTTCCTAAAACTGGGCATAACTTTCACATTCAATACAAAAATGTTAGTCTTTTTACATTATATGGGTTAAGCTACTGACTTAAGTAATTAAGAATAATTTCCAACTAAAATCATATCTTTTGAAATTTAGAAGAGAACCTAGAAATAACTTAGTCTGATCTATCATTCAAAAGATGAGAAAAAAGATAGCAGGTGCCCAAGCTAGTTGAAGTATTTAGAGGCAGAATCTCACTTAAAACTCACATTATTTACCCTCTGACCTGGACATCTTTTTATACCACTTTAGAACTACCTGTAATAGAGATTCAAATAAGATGTAAAGATATAAGTAGAACAGTTGTTATTTTGAGGAAGTCTTTACTCTGGTGTGCCTTTAAATTTACATTCCTATTATTTTCATTTTATAACAAGGAGAGAACATATGCTATTGCCTATAAAATAAAAGTTTTATTAAAAATTCCCACTGAAATAACTTCCTAGGCTTTTGAAATGCCTTTGAATTTACATTTTGTCACTTTTGTTACACTTTCAGCTAAATTTTATACCACCAACAGAGATTTGTATTACTGGCCTCTCAAATCACTTTGTTTTTTACAAGTACGGTATGAATATTTATTATATTTAAGCACATTTCCACTTGGAGACATTTGAATACATTTTCAATTTATTTATATTTAATTTTTAAAAATAGATTATTTTGTTTTCCTATGTATAATTCTAATATGGTGGCAAGACGCCTTTGTGCAAGGTCTTCCTTTGGATCTTGCTTTTGAAAACCACTTTTTAATATTGAGTCTGGGGAAGCTAAGCATGTGCTTGTCCTTTCAGCTAAGTTTAGACAGCTGCTGTGCCAGCTAATTTCTGTTGGAGATGGCTCTAAATTTCTCCTCCTCAATCTCTTTGGACTTATACAGATATTTCTCAACTTTACCTCTGTTGGAGATGTTTTTAAAATGCTTGGATATTTATCTTTCAATTTTACTTCTGGCGGAAATAATACATACATTTTTCATTTTTCTGTCTGGCGTGTCTTCTGTCTGATATTCATCTAAAGGTGGTATTTTGCCCGCTTCTGTTTTTTCAGGCCTAGGAAGAGTGGGTAATGGAGAATTTGTGGGTGGTGGTGTGGATTCGTCACTTTTAGGAGTAACAGCAGCTGAATTATCTTGGTCTGACTGGTTCTGAGTTGGTATAGTCAAATCTTTTTTGTCATCATTATCCAGTAACTAGAAGATAAAGCAATAAGATAAGCTGTTAATTAACCATTACTAAATGGAAAATATTTAAAATTAATAAAATGACTTAAAATCAATTGTACCCTTGTCCTTCATCATAAATATTATCAAGAATATTTGCAAATTGTTACACTCCTTAATAAAAGACATAAGAATTTTCTCTACTTGCTTGAAACCATGGACTGTAGAATACAGTGGTTTATAAAGCAGTATTTGTCATATGTACAAATTTTATAAATCAGCATCTTAAAATAAAAAACTGATGGTCTGACATTTGACTGTTATTATACTATCACCAATATATCATGAAACAAGGGAAATTTTAATAGCAAATAGCACAAGGGACAATATCATAAAATCATAACGATATAATAAAATACAAATTTAATAGGAAAATAGTACAAAAATATCATAAAATAAATGATAGCCTGTCAAGCTAAATTTTGCTTTATGAAAATTTCTCTATATTGTCTTTCTTTTCCTCTCCTTGAACTGGGGAAAACAATACATATTGACTCTTCAATTGGTATTTGGGAGTCAGTGACCCAAGAATGGAAACTATTAAATTTTATTTTCAAACAGTAGAGAAGAACATTTTACTCTCTGTTGATTGACATGGGGGCCCACTGCTTTATGAAAGAAATGCCTTCTGCAAAATTAGTTGAAAAGCAAATTATATTATGTGAACTCTGTTTTTATTGATTTATATTATAGACTATATAATATTACTCCATGGGTGGAGTTTACAATATAATAAAAAGATTTTGGTGAGAGAGAGTAAAGAATGCAGTTAAGTCTATGGCATTCATTTCTAAGATCTTATGCAAAATTTCATGCTTTTTTCTTGTTTGTTTTCCTTTCTTCTCTTCCTCAATTAACCTTTTGTCCCCTATCTTTACATATTTTTTTAAATGTTTCTATTTTATACAGAAGCTTATCTTTCAAGAGTGTAACTTTACAGATATTGCCATAATAGAAATAATCATTAAACAACTGAATAATTTCTTGGGTGTTATTTTTCTTTCCATCTATAAATAGTTGTCCATTAGTAAATATTTCAGCCCTTTATAAAATAAAGACCATTAGGATTTTTCTTCCAACTTCGCTTACCTCATTTGGAGTAGTTTTAGTTTTCTTGTTTATAATAGGGACCTCTGTTAAAAAATTAGTAGATGTGTTATATTTTACATAAAAAATAAACACATTATTTATATGTATGTACACTGATAAAATATTATTACAATTTTTCTCACCAAAACCAAAGAGCAACTTAAATCAAAGCAGCTATCCAAATATAAACATTACTTAATAAAAACAGGCTGACGAATCTCAGGACAGATGAGGGAGTGGCAAATGAACAAGTATGGGGAGGAAATGAAAGCATGTATACAGTGGTAACATTTCAAATCTATAAGTACAAGGCTCAAAAACAGGTATAGATTATATTTTGTAAAAAAAAAAAAAAAAAGAAGAAGAAGAAGAAGAAATAAAACCCAGATGGTAAGTGACAGGGCTGAAACTGGAAAAACAAACTAGAATAAAGGGGTATGAAACCAGAGAAGACAGGACCATGAAAGGAAGGCTGACTGAAACATCTATAAAAATTTTCCTAGAAATATTAGGACTAGGCCAGGGCTCAAGCCTGTAATCCCAGAACTTTGGGAGGCCGAGGTTAAAGGATTATCTGAGCCCAGGGGTTCGAGACCAGCCTGGGCAACTTGGTGAGACCTCTACAATATATTGAAAAAATTAACCAGGCATGGTAACGTACACCTGCAGTTACAGCTACTTGGAAGACTGAGGCAGAAGGATTGCCTGAGCCCAGCAGGTCAGAGCTGGGGTGGCCGTGAGCATGCCACTGCACTCTAGCCTGGGTGATAGAGTGAGACTCTGACTCAAAAAGAAAAAAGAAAGAAATACAAGGACTACATAGTTAGCAAGTAGAAAAGGAAAACCTAAAAGAGACAGAAAGAAAATAAAGAATTGAGACACAAATAATGCATAATTGTAGTAAAAAAATTACTATGGTCACAACTAGCTGCATGGGTTTGGTTAGCTCTTTTTTTCTTTTAATTGTAGTAAGAACATGTAACATGAGCTCTATCCTATTAAATTTTCAAGTGTAAAGTACAGTCAACAATAGGCCCAATATTATACAGTAGGTCTCTAGAACTTCATCATCTTGCATGACTAAAACTTTATACTTGTAGAAAAGCAGTTCCCTATTTGCTTCTGATTTACGTTAATCTAAAGATGGTATTTTGCCCTCATCTGTTTTTTCCAGGCTAGGAAGAGTGGGCAATGGAATATTTGTGGGCGGAAGGAACTGGAAAGATTCCCTATTTGCCCCTTCCCCTTGCCTCAGGCAACTACCATTTGACTCTGTTTCTGTGTTTGACTATTTTATATTTTATATAAGTGATATCATGCAGCGTTTTTTTATCTGTGGCTGGCTTATTTATTGGCATAATGTCCTCAAGGCTCACCCATGTTGTCACAAATGGCAAATGTCGTTTTGAAATGCTGCATGATATTTCATTGTACGTACAAAGACATACCTCTTTTAATCGCACTTACATTTATTGTTTTTTTACGCACTGAAGGTTTGTGACCACCTTGCATTGAGCAAGTCTAGCAAGTCTATCAGTGCCATTTTTCCAACAGCATGCATTCATTTACTTCATGCCTGTGCCACATTTTGATAATTTTTAAAATATTTCAAACTTTTTCATTATTATATCTGTTATAGTGATCTGTGATCACTGATCTTTGATGTTACTATTGTAATTGTTTTGGGATGCCACAAATCCTACCCATATGAGACAGTGAACTTAATTGGTAAGTGCTCCACAGACTGGTCATTCCCCCATCTCTCTCCCTCTCCTCAGGCCTCCCTATTCCCTGAGACACAAAATATTGAAAGTAGGCCAATTAATAGCCCTACAATAGCATCTAAGTGTCCAAGTGAAAGAAGAATCACATGACTCTCACTTTAAATCAAAAGCTAGACATTTAGTTTAAGTTTAGTGAGAAAGGCATGTTGGAAGCCGAGATAAGTCAGGACACATGATCTTTTTGATGTGCTGTTAAACTCAGTTTGCTAGTATTTTGAGGATTTTTGCATTTATATTTGTGAGAAATAAAAGATACCCAAAAGAGAAACAGAAAGGAAACAAAGCATAATAATACAAAAAAACACAGATCAATGAAACACAAAGGAGGATAGCAAGAGAGTAAAAGGGGGACAAAAGAATTACAAGATAGAAACAATTAACAAAATGGCAAAATTAACTCCTTACTTGTCAACAATTAGTTAAATGTAAACAGATTAAACTACACAGTCAAAAGACATAGAGCAGTTGAACAGACATAAAAGCAAGATCCAAGTGTATTCTATGTACAAGAGGCTGACTCACTTTGGATTTAAGGACACACATAGGCTGAAAGTGAAAGGATGTAAAAAGATATTCAAGATATTCCATGCAAATGGAAACCAAAAGAGAGCAGGGATGGCTGCACTTATACCCAAAAAAGTATACTTTAAGTAAAAAAAAATTGTAAGATGATACAGAAAAAATAATTATATAATGATAAAGGAGCAATACCTCAAGAGAGTATAACAATTATAACTATATATACAACCAAACTTTGGATAAGTGAAAAAAAGTAAAAGAAAAAAAAAAGCAACCAACAGTCAGTAAGAGAAGTTATGCTCCATTCTTCCAGTGATATTGAAGAGAGAAATTGATTATCATACACCTAAAACTTGAATGCTTCAAGTGAAGTGTAAGCTAAAGAGGCAATAGCTTACTAGGCCAGCTGAGTCCCAGAGTTAGAAAATGAATATATATCAAAAGCCTGATATAGCCAGGGAAGTAGAAAAAAAGAACAAATATGACTAACTTGTGGCAAAAGCCTTACAACACTATTCCAGACCTGCAGAACCCAAGATTTTAAATATAATTTAATTTATCTATCTATCTATCTATTCAGATTAGAGAATATAGTTTATTTAGAAAGTAAATTAGAGAGAGAGAGAAAGAGGTGATTCACCTCCCCAAGGTAGGGAAGGTGTCCAAAGCTTAAGAAAACATGGCCTGGCCATAGCTCAAAGAGCACATGGCCACACCATAGTTTAGCAAGGCAATGGCTAATTATTTATTTTGAAGTACAGTATTATACTCTAACTTGCTTTCTTAGTGAATTTCTTAAAAGATAGTTTTTTAAACACTGTATGAACAATCCATTAATTAAATCTCTTAATAATTTCTGTAAGTTTTCAAATTTAATGCTAATTCAATTTCCTCTCCTTCTTCCCTGCCACACTTTCTTTCACACACACAAATATATACACACACAAACACACACACACCCTAACATAAAAGAAACTAGTAGCTCTATAATTTACAATGTTTAATGAATATCTTTTCATAGATCATAGTTAAGATTTAACTTATCCTTAAAAGAGTAATAGAGTATTTAAATTATTAATGAAGTCTAAGTCTTTTCTTTGAGAGTATTATAATATAAATAACATATAGCAAAACTGTGGTAAAATGTATATTCATTCCCTAACAAAAATAAAATCCACTTAAGTAAATGATTAATTTTCTTTTTGTGAACTAACCACTTTTGTTTGAATTATTTTAATAATAAACATAACACACCAAATTAGTTTCTTACCTAATGTTACAAAAGTTTCAAACTTTTTTTCAGATTGATCATTATTTGGGCTTTCAGGTACCTCATTCATATCAGTTTCCTACAAGCAAAAACAAACAAACAAATGAAAATGTTTAAAGAGCTAAAACATGAAAGGACAAAAAGCTGAAATAGAGTTACCTCAGCCATTGTGGGCAGACGGCTTGGTGTTGGCTCACATTTTTGTCTTGTTATAACAACCAATTAGCAGTAAGCTATAGTAGATAATGTTTTATTTTGTAATTGGCTCTGTTAACTCTCTTGCTCTGAAGTTAATCAACATCACTGTTAAGAGCCACTAATAAGTAAAACTATAATCTACCCCAGTAATGGACACCAGATTTTATAATTAACATTCTTGCTCCAACGATGGGTTTCTATGAGCTTCTAGCTATCTTGCATGACAAACTGGTCACCAAGATAAAAGAAATGGGCTGTCATGATGGCTCTAGCCCTCCTACAATTTTCCCAAGAATGTTTTTCTACCCCAGCCTTCCTGCTATCTTATCCATGAACAACACATTCCTAGCTGAATGTCTTTTTGGATCCCAAAACTCAAGGACATTCAAAGATTAACATTTATGTCTTGCAACTTTGTCTACATGGTTGACTATCTGAAACTCTGGCTGCTGCTATCCTGAGGAGATAAGTGCCATGGCAACGATAAATCCCCTCCCACTGTCACCTTTCACAGGGATGCCTTTTGTAAACCAAACAACTCTCATTACCAGGAAGGCTTATAAACCACAGCTCCTAGCTTTCAGTGCCAAATGTTCCTTAAGTGTCTGGCACCCACCCCAGTCTTGGAGAGGTCAATCCACCCTTTTTCTCTGACTTATCTTCTAACTAAACTTTTCCTTTTAACCTACTCTTTGTGCAATTCTTTGCATCTTGCCCACGGCACCGGTACACCAACCAAACAATTTTCCTCTAACTTCATAACTTCTTTTAATATAATACACTTTCCCCCCTCCCCCAAATTTACAGAAGGTAAGGAGATGGATTTGTGAGAAAAGCAATCCAAAGAGCACTATTTTAAGGACCAGCATATCCTGGATAGGAGTTGATGTTCCAAAGAAAAGATATCCAAGAATGGAAAGAGTGTTTGAATGATGAATGTATGAGAGATGCGATAATTACAAGATAAATTACATAATGTTGCTTTTTTAGGGGGCATCAGAGAATACTCCCAGGAAACAGATTATTTTTGTATTGAACTACATATTAGCCTATGACTTAAAAAGTGATATGTATCTTTATAAAATTCTAAGGAGAATTATAAAGCAAAGTGATCACTGGGCTTTTTAAAAATCCTGGTCTTTGGTTGGGGAGGGCCAAGCTGGCCAACTGGATGCAGCTGGTACACCTCTCTCATCAAGAGAGTCTGAAAAAGTGAATAAAAACTGGTTCCTCAGAGGATGGTCTGGAAGTCCATACTGAAATTCTTCAGAAAGACACTGGGGTTGCTGAGAGCAAAAGGAACCAAGCCCAGCCACCTTGGGATCCAGTCAGGGAAGGATGGGAGAGAACTTCACAGGAAGGGTTGGGGAGTAACTGGGAGTCTGGGAGTCTTCACACCCTTCCACGGACCTCTGCAGCCCTGGTCCCAGGAGAGAAACTCTAGCCCTCCTCCATCTGTGGACAAATGCAGGAAGTCACCTGGAGTCAACACAGACACAGCTTAGGTCCATGAGGAGCCAGGGGGCTCTTGTTCCCTGTGAGTTCCATGCATGCCACCATTATACCAGGCCACATTTTGCAGTTGTGGACTGTGCCACCTGGGTGTGGTGTTCCTCCTCCCTTTCTGGCCCCAAGCCAGGGCATCACTCCCACCTCTTGCCATATACAACCTGAACTCATTTGGGGAGCAGCAGCCGTGGTTGGATCCCAGGAGGCCACTGAACTAGAGAGAAGGATGATGACCCTCTACAGCTCCCACCATTACCATCTTTGTCCTTCCCATGGAGCAGGGAGGGATCTAGTGGGCAGAGCAGCTCTTCATCTCCTAGCCTGAAAGGACCAGGTGGAGGAAAGATCCTACCCAGGTAGAAGGCTGCCCTACCTTTACCTCGTCACTCTGGGGACACAAAGATGGCCAGGCTTCTCCCAGCTGCCCAACAACATGGCCCTGCCCACACACAGGTGGAGGACTCCCCAACCAGGTAGGGTTTGGCCCTCCACACTTGTGCCAAAGAAATGGCCGTGCCCAGGCGGGAAAAGGCCACTTTACCCCACCTGATCACCTTGGTGGGTGCTAAGCCATGGAGCTTCTCTTAGTCACCCATCAAAGCTGTTAATGTAGCTCTGCCCACATGTGGGTGAAGAGGGAAAGGTTGGGTTTCCCAGCCAGAGAACCTGCTGCTTGTGCTGGGGCACAAGGACAGCCTCCACCCAGGAAGAAAAAAGCCACCCCACCCCACCCCACCCCACCCTTGCCTGATCACTTTGGTGGAGCAGTGACAGCCAGGCTCCCTCAACACTGCCCTCATTGCCATGTTTGTACCCAGTTCCCATCCCATAGATGGATCAGAGAGGAAATGCACTCCTAGACAGCACCACCACCTCCACCTTGATCCCTGCCACTTATGGGTCAGGGAGGAAGTGAAGTGACAATTCACTTCTGCACGTTCACAGGTCCCACACCCAGACACACAACTCACAGCTCTCTATCAGGCAGGGCCTCCTGGCACCACATAGCTGCCTGAATATCACAACTGTGGATCAGCACTCCCCTGAGGATGCAGGCTCAAAAGATCACAGCTGGGCCCCCTCTAAATGATGCTACTGCTGCCTCTGCCCCTGCAGCCTATGGGTCAAGGAGAGAACAACTGGAACACTAAAAGCAGCCAATAGCCCATATACAACACACAGTACAAACACATCCATAAGGGGAAAAAAGCAAGAAAATATTACAAAGCCCCATTCCAATAAAAGCAACAATAAAAATGAAAGGGGGGAGTCTTCCCCCATAGATGAACACAGGAAATCCCAAAAGCCAAACCATTATAGCACTCACAAAGGATCCCACCAGCTCCCAAGCAATGACTCCCAACCAGAATGATCTGTCCCTAATGACAGATACAGAATGCTAAGTACAAATGGCAAAGAGATTCAATAACATGAAAGAGAAACAGGAGACCCAAATCAAACAGGTCATGAAAACAATCTAGGAAGTGAAAGCTGACCTGGCCATCCTAAGATAAAAGCAAACTGAACTCCTGGAAATGAAGAATTTGTTCTAGGAATTTCAAGACACAAATCACAAGCCTTAATAGTAGACTCAACCAAGAAAAAGAAAGAATTTCAGTTCTTGAAGACTGATACATTGAATTAACTCAGTCATTTCAAATGACACCCCAGGCTCAAGGTAAAACGACAAAGAAAGACCTTTCACACTTATAGAAAATAAAAAAGGGCAGGAGTCACTATTCTTATGTTGGATAAAACAGACTTTAAGTCAATAAAAGTAAAAAAGAACAATAAAGAACACTACATAATGATAAAGGACTCCATTCATTAGCAATAAATACCCATCTTGAATGTATATGCACCCAACATAGGAGCACCTAGATTTAGAAAACAATTGCTAATTAACCTAAGAGAGGACATAGACAACTATACAATAATAGTGGGGGGCTTCGTGCCCCACTAACAGCTTTAGACAGATTATTGAGGCAGAAAACTAACAAAGAAATCTGGGACTTAAATTTGACACTTAACAAATTAGATCTAGTAGACATCTACAGAATATGCCACCCCAAAATGACAGAATATACATTCTTATCTACACATGAAACATACTCTAAAATCAACCACACAGTCATACATCAAGCCTGAATAAATTCCAAAAAGTCAAAATCATACTAAGCATCTTCTTGGACCACAGTGGAATAAAAATAAATATCAACACCAAGAGGAACCCTCAAAAACACACAAATTATATATAAATTAAATAACATGCTCCTGAGTGATTTATGGGCAAACACTGAAATGAAGACAGAAATAAAAAGATTCTCAAACACATATACAAATAAAGATATAACATACCAAAACCTCCATGAAAATAGTGCTGGGAGTGAAGTTTATAACCTTACATGCCAACATCAAGAAAATAGAGAAATCTCAAGTAAGCAGTCTAATGCCACACCTAAGGGAACTGTAAAATGAGAGCTAAACTGAACCCAAAGCTGGAAGAAGAAAAGAAAAACCCAAAGTCAGCATAAAACTAAATTGAGACATACACACACACACACACACACACACACACACACACACACAAAGGGTCAATGAGTTGAAGAGCAGTTTCTTTGAAAGGATAAATAAGAGTGACAGACCCCTGTCCAGATTAACAAAGAGAGAGAGAGAAAGAGAATCCAAACGAATACATTTAGAAACAAAAGAGGCAATACTACAACCAATCTTAAAGAAATACAAGACTGTCAGAGATTATTATGCACACGTGTATGTATATAAGCTAGAAAATCTAGAGGAATGGATAGATCCCTGGAAACACACAACCTCCTAAGACTGAAAAAGAAAGAAACTGAAACCCTGAATTCAATACCAATAATATGACAAGAAATTGATTCAGAAACAAACAAAAAACCAATCTACCTACACTAAAAAAAAAAATAAGCCAAAGCCAGCTGATTTCACAGCTGAATTCTACCAGGCATTTAAGAAAGAGCTGATACCACTCCTACTGAAAGTATTCCAAGCTATAAGAAGGAAGGATTCCTTCTTAACTCATTCTTATAGAATGAGCCAATATCATCCTGATACTCAAAAATGGCAAAGACACAACAAAGAAAGAAAACTACAGGTCAAATTCCTCATGAACAGAAATGCAAAAATCCTCAACCAAGTACTATCAAACCACATCCAATAGCATATTATAATGATCACTCATAATGACCAGGTAGGGTTCATTCCCAGATGCAAGGCTGGTTCAATGGATGCAAATCAACAAATATAATCTACCACATATATAGAAGTAAAAGGAAGAACCACATGATTGTCTCAATAAATTCAGAAAAGGCACTGGAAAAAATCCAATACCCTTTATTATAAAAACCCCCAAACATTTATGCAAGGAAAGATTATTCCTCAAAATAAGAGCCATCTCTATGACAAGGCTGCAGCCAACATCATGCTTAATGGTCAGAAGCTGGAGGCATTCCCCCAAGATCAGGAATGAGACAAGGGTGTCCACTCTTACCACTCCTATTTAGCATAGTACTGGAAGTCCTAGCCAAAGCAATCAGGCAAGAGAAAGAAATTACAAGTATCAAATAGAAAAAGAAGAAATGAAATTATCTCTCTTCACAGGTGATATGATTCTATACCTTGAAAACCCAAAGGATTCCATCAAAAAACTCCTAACACTGATAAACAAATTCAGTAAGATCTCAAGACGCAATCATCAAAATATCAGTTGCATTTCTAAACACCAACAATAAACAGGCTAAGAACCATTCACAATAGCCACCAAGGAACAAAATATCTCAGTATTCTGCTAACCAAAGAGGTGAAAAATCTCTACCGTGAAAACTATAAAACACCGCTAAAAGACATCAAAGATGATACAAACAAATAGAAAGATATCCCACATTCATGGATTGGAAGCATCAATATCATTAAGATGTTCTTGCTACCCAAAGCAATCTACATATTCAACATAATCTTTACCAAACTACTAGCAACATTTTTCAAAGATCTAGAAAAGACAATACTTAAATTCATATGGAAACAAAAAAGAGCCTGGCTAGCCAAAGCAATCCTAAGCAAAAAGAACAAAGTTGGAGGCATCACACTGCCAGACTTCAAATTTTACTTAAGACTACAATAACCAAAATAGTACAGTACTGGTATAAAAATAGACACATAGACCAATGAAACAAAATAGAAAACTGAGAAATAAGGCTGCTGACCTACAAACAAATCATCTTTGACAAAACCCACAAAAACACACACTGGGGAAAGGACACCAATTCAACAAATGGTCCTGGCTAATCATATGCAGAATGAAACTGAATGCCTACCTATCACCATATACAAAAATAAACTCAAAATGGATCAAAGACTTAAACATAAGATCTCAAACTATAAAAATCTTAGAATAAAACCTAGGAAACAGTCTCCTGGACATTAGCCTAGGCAATGAATTCATGTCCAAGTCCTCAAAAACAAAGACAGCAAAACCTAAAATTTATAATTGGGACCTTATAAAGTTAAAAAGCTTCTGCACAGCAAAATAAACCATCAAGGGAATAAAAAGACAATCCACAGAAGGGGAGAAAATATTTGCAAACTATGTGTCCAACAAAGGTCTCATATCCAGAATCTACCAGGAACTTAAAACAAATTAGCAGGAAAACAACAACAAATAATCCCATTAAAAAATGGGCAATTGAGTCGGGCTCGGTAGCTCAGCCTGTAATCCCGCGCTTTGGGAGGCTGAGGTGAGTGGATTGCCTGAACCCGCGGGTTCGAGACCCGCCTGGGCAACTTGCGAGACCTCATCTCTACATAAATCAAAAATTAGCCGGG
>NW_007255974.1:360528-399001 GCF_000164805.1 Carlito syrichta | reverse complement strand
GCGGCCACTGCACTCCAGTCTGGGTGACAGAGTGAGATTCCAACTCAAAAAAAAAAAATGGGCAATGGACACGAACAGGAACTTCTTAAAGGACGACATACAAGCAGCCAACAAACATGAGAAAATGCTCAACATCCCTAATCATCAGAGAAATGAAAATCAAAACTACAATGAGATATCATCTCACACTAGTCAGAGTGACTATTATTAAAAAACTGAAAAACAACAGATGTTGGCAAGGTTGCGTAGTAAAGGGAATGATTGCATGCTGTTAGTAAAAACGTAAACTAGTTCAACCCCTGTGTAAAGCAGTTTGGAGAGTTCTCAAAGAACAAAAAATAGAATTACCACCCAACCCAACAATCCCACCACTGGGTATATACCCAAAGGAAAACAAATCATCATATAAAAGACACCTGTGCTCATGTTTATCACAGTACTATTCAAAATAGCCAACCCAGGTGCCCATTAACAGTAGACTGGAGAAAGAAAATATGGTACATACACACCATGGAATACTATGCAGCCATAAAAAAGAATGAGATCATGTTATCTGCAGTAACATGGAAGCAGCCGGAGGCCATCATTCGAAGCAAATTACCACATAAACAAAAAACTGAACACTTCATATTCTCACTCATTAGTGGGAACTAAACACTGGGCACACACAGGCACCCACTGGGATACCTACTAAACAGAGGAGAGAGGGAGGGGGAATAAGTGGAGCAAAACCATCTGTCAGGTAGTATGCTCACTACTGGGAGGGAAGGGCAGGCTCATCAGAAGCCCAAACCTTGCCATCACACAATATACCTATGCAAAACATTTTCAGGCCAGGCGCGGTGGCTCAGCCTGTAATCTCAGCACTTTGTAAGGCCGAGGCGAATGGATTGCCTGAGCCCGTGGGTTTGAGACCAGCCTGGCAACTTGGCAATATCTCATCTCTACAATAAATTTTAAAAATTAAAAAAAAATTTTTTTTAAATTAGCCGGGCATGGTAGCATGTGCCTGTAGTCCCGGCTACTTGGAAGGCTGAGGCAGAAGGATGCCCGGAGCCCAGCGGATCAATGCTAGGTTGGCAGTGAGTGTGCCACTGCACTCCAGCCTGGGCAACCGAGTGAGACTCCAACCTACAAAAAATATATATATTTTTTCAGGTGTACCCTTGAATCTAAAATAAAATGCAACTAATTAAAAAGAATAAAAGCAAAAAAATACTGATCTTTCAATAAGAACCCTAAATCCACAGTCCCTTTAATGATGAGTCCCCCAAATTTTCTCTAAAATTCTGTATTAGTAAATGCTAATCAATTTATCCTATAGCAGCACAACTCTGCCCAATTATCACAGAAGCATTAAAAAACATGAAAGTATCAGTATGTTATAACTACCATTTTAGGGCTGTGATCTTAATTAATGTGTTATCCGTCCACTGAGAAAGCTATGAATCCTTTCTTTCCAGGTAAAAATGTATAGATAAGATTGTATTTCTAAGTATTAAACCTTACTCATATATCTGGTAAGGGTCTAGTGTACAGATTAAAAAAAAAAACTCTTAGAACTCAGCAATAAATAGACAACTCAATTTTAAATTCAGTAAAGGATCTGAATAAATTTTGTCAAAAGAAGACATAAAAATGGCTAGTAAACACATGAAAAGATGCTGACATTATTAGTTATTAGAGAAACGCAATCAAAACCACAATGAGATACCACTTCAGAACCACTAGGATGGCTATAATAATTTTTAAAAATGAAAAATAACAAATGTTGGTGAAGATTTGGTACTCTTATACATTGCTGGTTGGCATGTAAGATGATGCAGCTGCTGTGGAAAACAGTTTAGAAGTTCCTCATGAATTTAAGCAGGGAATTACCATATAATCCAGCTTCAATCCTAGGTATATACCCAAGAGAATTCAAAACATATGTTCACATACAAACTTGCACATGAATGTTCATAGCAGCACTATTCATAATAGTTTAAAAGCAGAAACAATCCAAATATCTATCAGCTGATAAATGCATAAATAAAATATGGTATATCCAAATAATTACATATTATTTGGGAATAAAAAAATGAAGTACCGATACATGCTACAACAGAAATGAACCTGGAAAACATTATGGCAAGTGAAAGAAGCAAATCACAAAGGATAACATATAGTTCATTTACAAGGGGAGGAACCCACAAAAAACTGGAATTATCTTTTGGAGGGCAGGCCCCGGGAAGTACTGGCTTCCTCTGATAGGTAAGTGTTCTAGGAACCCATCAGCATCAGTGTACCTGCTAGCGTTGTAAGAGGCTGTGTTTGGCTTCAGGTATAAATATATATATATCTGAGATTCTTTCAGCATGTTTGCCCACTTCATGATGGGTGATTTATGAGTGCACCTACCCACACCACACTGAGTGTTCAGCAGTTTTTGACCAAAAGCATCATGACCCCATGCCCTACCCTCCCTATTTACCTGATCTCCGCCCCCCCCCATGAAAAAAGTCCTCAAAGGGAAATGTTTTGCTCATGTGGAAGAGGTGAAACAAAAATAATTTGAGCAGGGAGAAAACATCTCAATAGGTATATTGCATCAAACGGAAAGTAATTTCAAGGTGACTGAAGTTTAAACATATAAGAATAAATACACCTGGAGGGTAGGTGGGATTAGCAGTAGTGGGAAACAGCCAGGGGAGGGGTGGGGCACACCTCATTAACAAGGGCCCATGCATAATGAACATTTGTATATCTAACCCCTGAATTGTAACCACATCTTCAAAATAAAAAAAGTTTTTAAAGAATACACAATGTTTTATAAATAAATTCCTGATTTGGGGGGGTCCCCCTCGTATATGAAATGTCTAGAATAGGCAAATCTATGGAGACAGAAAGTAGACTACTAATTGCTATCTTTAGCTTAGGGGAGCGGAAAAACTAGAAGGGTGTTGGACAAAGGGTGTGGGGTTGCTTTTGAGGGTAATAAAATATTCTAAAATTGACTGTTGTGATTGATGAACAACTTGATGATTATACTAAAGATCACAGAGTTGTACATTTTAAGTGAGTCAATTGTATGGTAGTTGAATTATACCCTAATAAAGCCATTAGTAATTAAATTTTATAAAATATCAATCAATACTTATTGAATGGAACATTATTAAAATAAAATGTACATGAACTATGAATCATATATTATATATTATGAATAGAAAACCAATATCTGATCATCACTTTTGATTATCATAATATCTTTCTTAATAAAAAGAATAAGCCTAAGCATGGTGGCTCATGCCTCTAATCCAAGCACTTTGGGAGGCTGAGGCAGGAGAATCACTTGAGCCCAGGAGTTCAAAACCAGCCTGGGCAACATAGCAAGACCTCATCTCTAAAAAAAAATTAAATTAGCCAGGTATAGTAGCACATACCTGTAGTCACAGCTACTTGAGAGGCAGAGGTGGAAGAATCACCTAAGCCCAAGAAGTTGAGGTTATGGTAAGCTATGGTCATGCCACTGCACTCCAGCCTGGGCAACACAGTGAGACACCAACTCAATAAATAAATACACAAACAAACAAATAGTAAGTGAGAACCCAACTCAACAAATACATAAATAATATTCAGAATTATATATGTCAATTACCTTAGAATCTTTATGCCTCAATTTTGGGGCAAGAATATTTTCTAAATAGTCAGATTTTTCCATCCATGTATTCAGATTTCTATATTCTTTTTTCATCTTTTCTAGCCTAAAAAAGAAATTAGTTATGGATGATAAAAGCAAGTGATGGATGATAAAAGCTAGTGACAGAAGACTATATAGGGGGAATATTACACAGTCAAAAAGGACAAAATTATGGACTTTACAACAACTTGGATGGTTTTAGAGTCTATAACACTCAGTGATCTATCATAGAAACAAAGATCTGAGCACCACACACACTCACTCATAAGCAGACCCTGAAAATATATCATATGAAAGGGATTGGCGTAGTGCGACACTGCCAGAGGAGGGGTGAGGGCACATAACAAAAATAAGGTTACCTGATCTCGAACCAGGAGAAGTGGGGAACAAAGGAAGGCCCAAACTTTACCTGTATGATGACCACTTATGTACCTAACCCTGAATTGTATCCCACATCTTTAAAATTAAAAAAAGAAGAATATATATGGTACAATACACAGAAGAATGAATAGAGTATGAGCCATTTATAAAAATTTCCAAAAGAGACAAACCAATGACAGGGACACAGTCAAATGAAAGGGAATGATTACAACAAAGATCAGAAAATTATTCAATATATATCACTCTATTTAAACTATGCATCTTAGTCAGTTTGGGCTGCTGTAACAGAATACTATAGACTTAAATAGCAGACATTTATTTCTCACAGTTCTGGAGACCGGGAAGTCCAAGTTCAAGATGCTGGCAGATCCAGTGTCTGGTGAGAGTAGTGCTCCTGGTTTGCAGATGGCCTTCTTCTCATATTCTCACATGGAGGAGAGAGATGGATTTTGTCTCTTCCTCTTTTTATTTAGGCATTCATCTCATCATGAAAGTCCCACCCTCATGACCTAATCTAACTCTAATTATCTTCCAAAGGCCTCACCTCCAGATAACATCACATTGGGGATTAGTGTTTTAACATATAAATTTGGTGGGAAAGGGGGGACACAAACATTCAGTCAATAACACTACATAGATATATTTTATAAATTATTCAGTATATATACAATGCCTTCCACAATAAAACAAGGGGAAAAAAGAATTTATCTTTGACTAGAAATTGCCCTCCTACTACCATAAGCAACTCAAAGAAGTAAACTAAAACTAATACTATAGCACCAATTTTAATCTCCATTCTAGCCTTAGTCCTAAGCCTATTAATGAATCCAAAGAGGACTAGAATGAGTGAGTTTTATATGATAGTTCATTTAAATTAAAGCAAGTAATTCTGACTAATTAAATTATGAAATGCTAAAAGTATCAATATGCCTTCAATTTATTTCAATATTATTCTAGTTTATATCAAATCCTTAATAGGCCTATCAGTATAATGTGATCATGCCTAATATCTTCATTACTATGTTTAGAAAGCATAATACTATCACTAATCATTGTTTAGCCTGGGAAGCCTTGCAATTTTAAGCATATGCTTTATCTTATTCACCATAACAACTCATATTATACTAGTATTTGCAACCTGTGAGGTTGCCATAAGCCTACCTTTACTAGTAATGGTATCCACTACATACAGTCTAGATTATATAAAAAACTTAAATCTTCTTCAATGCTAAAAATTACTGTACCCACAAGTATACTTATGCCAATGACATAATATTCTAAATACTCTATAATTTGAATTAACACAACTATGAACAGTCTACTGATTAGTTTCATCAGCCTACTCCTCTGAAGCCAATTTAGCAAAAACAGTCTAAACTTTTCATTAGTTTTTTCCTCTTAGTCACTATCAGCCCCCTTTTACCATTAACAAACTGATTATTTCTTCTAATAGATATAGTAAGTCAACATCATTTCTCCAAAGAATCATATACATAAAAAACATGTATTTTAATATTAATCTTTCTACATATATTCTTAATCATGACAGAATTCTATTTTACATTCTTTGAAGCAACACTAATTCCAACTCTAATTATTATTACCTGATGAGGAAACCAATCAGAATGGGTTCTAGTGCCTGTTCTATACACTAATTGGTTCTTTACTTCAACTCATAGCATTAATTTATATCCAAAACTCCACAGGCTCATTAAACTTTGTAATAACCTGTTACTGAATTCAAACACTACCAAGTTCCTGACCTAACAGCCTCTTATGATTAGCATGTATTTATAGTAAAAAAAATACCCCTTTACGGTCTCCATCTCTGACTATCAAAGTACATGCAGAAGCTCCAGTTGCTGGATCCATAGTTCTTGCAGCTGTATTACTAAAATTAGGAGGCTATAATATAATACAGAGTAC
This sequence comes from Carlito syrichta, assembly GCF_000164805.1. Taxonomy (NCBI): domain Eukaryota; kingdom Metazoa; phylum Chordata; class Mammalia; order Primates; family Tarsiidae; genus Carlito; species Carlito syrichta. The sequence continues at coordinate 393,015 of NW_007255974.1, read as the reverse complement.
TATAATTCTAAGTGCACTAACAGAACATATAGCTTATACATTTCACATATATCCCTGTGAGGAATAATTATAACAAGCTCTATTTGTTTACACCAAACAGACTTAAAATCATGTATCACATATTCATCCATAAATCACATAGGACTAGTAGTGATTATAGCCATTCTCAGTCAAACACGAAATTTCACAGGAACCACAGCTCTAATAATTGTCCATGGTTTTACATTATCCATACTTGTCTGCCTTGCAAACTCAAATTGTTAATGAATTAAAAACTGAACTATGTTATTAGCTCAAGGACTACAGATATTACTTCCTTTTATAGCAACATGATGAGAATTAGCTTGCTTAACCAGTCTAGCCCTACCACAACCATCAACCTAATTGGAGTTGTTATAGCATCATTTTCATAATCAGATTTTACCATTATACTAATAGGACTTAATATATTAATCACTGTCTTGTATTTCCTCTACATATTAATTACATCACAATGAGAAAAATCTATATGTTACATTAATAACATTAGCCATCATGCACACAAGAAAATACTTTAATATTTATACATCTCTGCTATTCCTATTACCTCATTGCAAAAGTATTCCAGGACCTACATACTATAAATAAAGTTTAAGTAAAATATTAGATTGTGAACTGAAACAGAAGCTTAAAACTACTTAACCAAGAAAGCATGTAAAAACTGCTAATCATGTTCCCATATATAAAATAAGGTTTTCTCAACTTTTGAAGGATAGAAGTAATTCATTGGTCTTAGGAAACCAAATTTCTTCTCTTCCTTTATCATAATTTCACTTATCTTAATTCTACCAATTATCATAACTATTATCATTTATAAAGATATTTCTTATACTCACTATGTAAAAACTTTAACATTATATGCTTTTATAATCAGCCTCATTCTAGGTCTAATATTCATTTGCTCAGGCCAAGAAATAATCTGAGTATTCAAGCCTTAAAATCAATATTTAGCTTCAAACTAGATTACTTCTCAATAATATTTGTATCAGTGGCACTTTTTGATACATGATCAATTGTAGCATTTTCAATATGATACACACATTCAGACCCAAACATTAACTGATCTATAAAATATTGGCTTATATTTCTCATAACTATACTCATTTTCAACTCTCTATTGGATGAGAAGGGGTGGTGATTTTATCATTTTTATTTATCAGATTATGATACAGCCAAACAGATGCAAATATAGCAATGCTTCAAGCAATTTTATATAACCACATTGGAGAAATCAGATGCATATTAACAATAGCGTGATTTCTGTTGTACTCACACACATGAGAATTTCAACAATTTTTAATGCTCAACCCTAACCCTATATCCTTCCATTAATTGGGCTTCTTAGGGCCACAACTGACAAATCTGCCCAATTTGGCCTTGACCTATGATTACCATCAGCAATACACCAAGATCAAGCAAGATTTATTCAAGAATACAAGGATGGTTCAACATATGTAGATCAACAAACATCATATATCATCACATCAATAAAATGAAGGACAAAAACATATGATTATCTCAACAGCTGAAAAAAAACTTTTGATAAAATGCAACCTCCTTTCATAATAAAAAGTAAGTACCTCAGCATTATAAAGTCTATATATGACAAACACTCAGCTAGCATCTTACTGACTGGTAAAAAGTTGAAAGCTTCTCCTCTAAGAACTGAACCAAAACAAGGATGACCATTCTCACTACTTTTATTCAACATAGTACTAGAAACCCTAGCCAGAGTAATTAGGCAAGAGAAAATAATAAAAGGCATTCAAATTGGAAAAAAAGGAAGTCAAGCTGTCCTTGTTTTCAGACAACATGATCTTACATACAGAAAAACCTAAAGACTCTACCAAAAAGCAAAAACAAAATCTTTAGAACTGATGAATGAATTTAGCAAAATTGTGGGATACAACATCAATGCAAAGTAGCATTTCAAATCAGTTGACTTTGAATTCATCAAAAATAACACTACCTTGGATAGGTATGACCTAATCAAGTTCATCTTTTAAAAAAATTAGGGTATTTCTGAAGAAGGAAAATGCAAGTATGAGCATAGATTTGCCTGCTGGCATTGAAGCAAACTGCTGTGCTATGATAGGACCATGTAGTTAAGATGTGAGGTAACCTCTAGAAGCTGAGAGCCAGCAAGAAAATGGGGCTATAGGTCCTATAATCACAAAAAACAGATTTCTTCCAACCTAAGTGTACTTGAAAGAGGAAAGAAGACACCTCCAAACGGGAATGCTGCTGGCCAACACCATGATTTTAGCCTTGTGAAACCTTGAGCAGAAAACCTAATCACACTCTGCCCAGACTTTGACCTACTGTGAGAAAACAAATTAATATTGTTTTAAACAACTAAGTTTGTGATAATCTGTTATGCAGCAATAAAAAGCTAATATACCTAATGATCATTTTAACAAACAAAAATTAAATTACAGTTTATTCAAAAAATAAAAGACTGTGAAACAGCATGGATGAATCTTAGAAACATAACTGTATATGATGTAAGCAAAATCAAGCAATGTATTCTTAAGCATCCTACATATATGATTTTTTTTTTTTTTTTTTGGAAAGCAGGATTTATTGAGAGAACAGAAAAGCTCCCACAGAAGGGGACTCAAGGTGGTTGCCCCATATATGATTTTTTAAAAGCAGTTTTCCACAGGTAAAAAATAAAAACAAAATGTATAGAAGTAGTCAACTTCTGGGAAATAGGCTGGAAGATGAGATAGGAGAGAAACTCATAAGTAGATACAAATTGTCCATAATGTTTTAGGTTCTGGGTTAGGTTAGGTATTGGTTGTTGACATTATATTAAGCTATATATAATTTACATTAACATTATAGATTATTATGTTGGTATCAAATAATATATTCAAAAGATAGTATAAAAGACTTCAAATGGCTTCCTATTTCTCTTTGAATAAAATCCTAATTAGTTCTATACATTTTCAAATACAAAGTCTAACACTCAATCAAAACAACTAGGCATATGAGATTTGATTGAAAACCAAGAGAAAGAAATCAATAATAGAAAGGGATTTACAGCAGATCCAGAAAATAGAGTGATCAGACTTAGATTTTAAAACAGCAATGAGTGCTATGGACTAAATATTTGTGCACTCCAAAATTCATATATTGAAGCCCTAGTCCCCTGTGTGATAATATTTGGCGATGGGAGCTTTGGGAGGCAACTGGATCATGAAGGTAGAGCCCTCTGAATGTGATTAGTGCCCTTATGGTAAGAGACATTAGAGAGATTATCTCCCTCTATCATGTGAGGATATAGCAAAAACAGGGCCTTTTGCAAACTGGGGAGACAGTCCTCAGCAGGAACCAAATCACCCAGTGCCTTGATCTTCGATTTTGCAACCTTCAGAACTGTGAGAAATAGCTGTTTACTGTTTAAGCCATCCAGTCTACAGTATTTCTTATAGCAGTCTGAGCAGACTAAGACAATGATAGATAGATTCAAAGAATTAAAACACAAGGCTGTAGATTTTACCAGAGAAGTGGAAACTATAAAAATGAAGGGAAATTCCATAATTCGGAAAGAAAATCACTGAAATTAAGAATTAAATTGGTTTAATGGCAGATCAGAACCAAAGATAAAGAACCAGTGAACTAGAATATAAGTCAAAAGAAAATATCTAGACTGAAGCATAGAGAAAAAAGAATGAGAAACACAGAAAAAAGCATAAGAGACCTATGGAATATACTGTTAAATGAGGAGACAGAGCAGGTGTCATGCTGTCTCCCTTATAAATGAATTTTCACCTTTTTTCTTGCCATAACTCTGACTTTAAAACAACAACCCTAAATTTAGCTGGGTGTAGTGGCTCACTCCTGTAATCCTAGCACTTTGGGAGCTGAGAAGGGAGGATTGTTTGAGCTCAGGAATTCAAACCAGCCTGGGCAACATAGTGAGACTTCTTCTCTGCAAAAAAACAAGAAAATTAACTGGGCATAGTGGTACATGCCGGTAGTTCCAGCTGCTCAGGAGGCTGAAGCAGAAAGATTGCCTGAGCCCAGGAGCCAAGATCAGGCCACTGCACTTCTGCCTGGGTGACAGAGTGACATCTTGTCTAAACAAACAAACAAACAAACAAAATAAAACCCAAAATTTGATAAGCAAAAATCAGGAAAAAAATCTCTGAACCCCATGAAATAGCACTATAATGAAAGCTGCTCATGTCTCAAAGAGAGAAATTAAAATATTATATAAACATATAAGATGAAAATTAGTTTGTTTTTGTTTTTGTTTTTACCTTTCCCGGGGCTGTTGCTGAAGTTTTTCAAGTCGCACTACAGTTGGCTGATCGGTTGTTTGCACAGTTGGAGCCCCAACAGCAACATTCAGGTCTGGAGATAAGAATGCTGGATATTCTACGGTCTGTGGCAAAATAACATTTCTGCAAAAGAGTTAAATACTGAAATTATACAGTGTCCATTTCTAAATCAGTGGCAGCTATTGCTCTTGAATCCTTCTCTCTTTCACATTTTCAGCTCACCCATCTACCGTTAGCCACCTGGGAAGAGAGCTAGGAAAAAAGAAAAAAGCCAGAAGTGCTCTCTTGATTAGCCTTGGTACTAAGGTCACGGGCAGCAGGGATGGGAAAGGAGAGCAAGACCTGAAGTTCTAATGAGAAGCAGAGTATTGGATCCTAAACCTCTCTCCCAGCCTTCAGGCTCAAAGCTCTATCTCCTGAGTACTTCATTTTTATTTCATTTTATTTTTAAAGATGTAGGGTACAATTCAGGGTTAGGTATACAAATGGTTATTGTACATTAAGTTTGGGCCTCACTTTGGTCCCCACTTCACCTGGTTTGAGATCAGGTACCCTTACTGATGAAGTGTGTCCTCCCCCTCCCCTCTCCATTCTCTCCCCTGGCAGTTTCCCACTACTGCCAATCTCTTTCTTATAGTATTGTGATAATTGTTCAGGGATGGCTTATGAGTGAGAACATGTGGTATCCAGTTCTTTGTTTTGGTGATACATCACAGAGTATTAGTACTTCATTTTTAAAATCTGTTAATTCCTAGAGCAACAAACAAACATTAAATCTCTTGTTACACTTGGCAAGAGTGGAAGTGAAATTAGGGACATGTTAGTCCAAGTTTATGGGGATAATGCCATGGAGAAATCAGCAGTGTATGAAGAGATTAAAAGTTTTTCTGAGGGGCGAGAAAGTGTCACTGATGAAGAGAAGTCAGGAGAGCCAGTAACAGGCAGAACTGAAGAAAATATTGCAAACATTTGTCCAGTTGGGTGTCAAAATTATCAACTGACTGTGAGAAGCAAAGCAGACCAAATAAGCATTGATAGAGAAACAGAAACAGGAAAAATCTTAACTAAAAACCTTGGCATGAGAAAAGTGTGTACAAAAGTGGTCCTGAAGGAGTTCTTGCATCATGACAATGCACCAGCTCACACAGCACTGTCTATGAGGGAGTTTTAAGCCAGTAAACAAATAACTGTATTGGAACATCCTCCTTACTCACCTGATCTGGCCCAATGACTTTTTTCTTTACCCAATGATAAAGAAAACACTGAAAGGAAAACCCTTTGATGGAATTCAGGACATCAAGAGTAATATGACAAGAGCTCTGATGGCCATTCCAGAAAGAGTTTCAGAATTGCTTTAACAGGTGGACTAGGCACTGGCATTGGTTCATAGCTTCCCAAGGGGAATACTTCAAGGGTGACCATAGTGATATTCAGCAATGAGGTATGTAGTACTTTTTCTAGGATGAGTTTGCAAAATTAATTGTCAGTCCCCATAATAGGAGATTTATTATAGTAATAGTCCCATACAATTGTGGAGACCAAGAAGTCCAACAGTATGCTGTCTGCAAACTTGGAACAAGGAAAGCTGGTAATATATTCAGTCTGAGTTCAAAGAACTGAGAAGCAGGGGAGCAGATGGTGTACTCCAAAGTTCATGATCAGTGGTCTAAGAACAAGAAGTGGAGCAATGCTGGCATAAGTTTTAAAGACCAAAAGCCCCAGAACCACAAGCTCGCATGACCAAAGAAAGGAGAATATGTATGTCCTAGTTCAAGAAGATATTTTGTCCTTCCTCGTTGTTCTGTTCTGTTTGAACCCTCTACAGATGAGATGATTCCCTCTCACATTGGTGAGGGTAAGTCTTCTCTATTCAAATGCTAACATTTTGGTGAAATGCCCTCATGGACACACTCAGAAATAATATTTTACAGCTATCTGGGCCCTTGGCCTAGCCAAGTTGACACATAAATTTAGTCATCACAAATCCACTCCTGGTCAACTGAGCAACAATATGCATCTCTTTAAAACATATCTCATCTCTAAATAAAGTGAATAAGGAAGTTTAAAAAAATCTGTTAATTCCTTGGACTATATTATGTGCCCAGCAGTATGCTCATATGGCTATGTAGATAATGCCATTCACTTTTCACAGCAAGCCCATAAAATGAGAACGAAAGCTAGGGTTAAAGAGATTAAACAACTCCTCCCAAGATCTTATAGCTGGTAAATGGCAAAGCTTACATTTGAACATAGTCTCTTCAACTGTAAATCGCTATCTTAAACATTACTTCATACTATGCATAGTGGTAAGCCCCTTCAACTTAACATGTCCAAAACAGAATCCACCATTTTCCCATTCTCCAAATGTGCTCTTTCCTCAGTATTCCCTGGTTCAGAAAATAACAGCACCAAATATATACCTAGTGGTCCATAAATATGACAACATCCTTTTCTCCTTTCCTCTTTCTGTCATCTTCCATCTACAATCAGTTACTTCACAATTGCAGGAAATATGATGAAATATTCTAAACATTTCAGAAAGTAATTTTTTCCTCTCTTTCATTGTATTGGTCAGGGTTGTCCATAGAAACAGAAACAACAGGATGTATATATGTATAAAGAAATTTATTATAAGGAATTGGTTCATGAGATTATGGAAGCCACATATATATATCCTGTACCCCAAGATCAGCAATGAGTAGCAATCTGGAGACCCTGGAGTGCCAATGGCATAATTCTAGTCTGAGTACACAGGCCTGAGAACCAGGAGCCAAGAGTGTAGTTCCAGACCAAAGACTGTCAAGTAGGAGATCCGAGAAGAGCTGATGTTTAAGTTAGAACCCAAAGGCAGGAAAAAGCTGGTGTCCCAGTTCAAAGGCAGTCACATAGAAGGAATTATCACTTAACCAAGGGACGGTAAGTCTTTTTGCTCTATTCATCTGATTGGATGAAGCCGATTCACATTAGGGAAAGTAATCTGCTTTTCTCAGTCTACCAATTCAATGTTAATCTCATCCAAAAACATCCTTCTCCCAGAATGATTTGTGATCAATATCTGGGCACCTTATGGCCAGTCAAGTTGCCACATAAAATTAACCATCACAATTCCACCTCTTATCAACTTGGCACCTATACTCATCTCCTGAAACATACTTAATCATAAATGAAGATAATAACAAGGTCATAGTTCCATCTAACATGTTACAACTAACCCGCATACAACCCAAAACATACTAACTCCTTTCTCAGAAGACAAGGTAAAGTTCTTGAGTGATGTTTACTCTTCTCCTTGATATCCCAAAACTTAAATACTATGATGTAAAGTTAACAATACTTAAATACTATGATAAAAGTCAATACATTTTATGCTATATGATAAGGGGATAAAAGAAGAAAGAAAACAAAGATATTTACATACATGTACACACACATATATTTGTGACAAAATAAGAAGAAAATACTTATGACAATTACAGTCTATATTTATAAAAGACAATGTGGTCATAGCTTGCATTTATAATTACCTCCTTCTATCACCCATTCTGTATTTCCTTTGCCTTCAATAATCACCTCAGCTGGTCATGGTTCTTTACTTGACAGGTGACCCAAACCTTCATTCCTTTTTTTTAGGCCAAGAATTTTTATTTATCTTTCTAAGTTTCTTTTAAATCACTACCTTTTTTTTTAAGATATAGGGTATAATTCAGGGTTAGGTATACAAACGGTGATTATGCAGGTACCCTTGTGGATGGGCTGTACTCTTTCCCCCACCCCCAGCAGTATTCATCAACTGCCAATCCCAACCTCCCTTCCTGGCAGTTTTCAACCACTGCCAATCCCTTTCTTATAGTATTATGATAATTGTTCAAGGTCCGCTTATGAGTGAGAACATGTGGTACTCTGTTCCTTGTTTCTGTGATAGATTACTGAGTATGATAGAGTCTAAATCCATCCAAGTTGCTGCGAAGTCCATATGTTTGTCTTTCTTTATGGCTGCATAATATTCCATTGTGTATATGTACCACATTTTTTTAATCCAGTTTAGCTTCGATGGGCAACATGGTTGGTTCCATGTTTTTGCTATTGTGAATAGAGCTGCAGCAAACATACGTGTGCAGGTATCTTTTGTGTAGAATGATTTGAGTTCCTCTGAGTATATTCCCAATAGGGAATTTATGGGTCAAATGGAAGGTCAATTTCTAGTTCTTTCAGAAATTGCCACATTGTCTTCCAAAGAGGTTGTGCTAGTTTGCATTCCCACCGGCAGTGTAGAAGCGTTCCTTTTTTTCTGCATCCTCACCAGCATCTGTTGTTGTTTGTTTTATTAATGATGGCCATTATTAATGGGGTTAGGTGGTATCTCAATGTGGTTTTGATTTGCATTTCTCTGATGATGAGTGAGGCTGAGCACTTTTTCATGTGTCTGTTGGCTGGCCGTATATCTTCTTTTGAGAAGTGTCTATTCATGTTTTTTGCCCACTTTTTAATGGGCTGTTTGTTTTTTTCTTTTCGGTGCATTTGAATTCTTTATAGATCCTAGATATTAGGTCTTTGTCAGATATAAAGTTGGCAAATATTTTTTCCCCTTCTGTGGGCTGTCTCCCTGCTTTCTTGATGGTTTCTCTGGCTTCACAGAAGCTCGTCAGTTTCATGAAGTCCCACTTATCTATCTTATTTCTTATGGTATGAATACTTAGGGTTGTAATCAGGAATTGGTTACCAATTTCAATTTCCATAAAGGTGTCTCCTGCATTTTCTAAAATTCTTATAACTTGAGGTCTTTTGTTTAAGTCTTTGATCCATTTAGAGTTAATTTTTGTGTATGGTAATAGGTAGGGGTCCTGTTTCAAATTTCCTCATGTGATCAGCCAGTTTTCCCAGCACCATTTACTTAATAGGTTCTCCTCTCTCCCAATGGTTGTTGTTGGAGGCTTTGTCAAAGATGAGTTGAAAACCTTCATTCCTTAAGGATCTGGGCCAAGAATAAACTTGCCTGGATTGGGTTGTTGTCATTTTCTATTGAAACTTTAGTCACAGAGCACGGCTAAGGATCCTTTAAGAGATGCCTTAAAGAATCTCCTATATTCCAGACAGATTCTTCCTCACTTCCACTGTGGAGTAATGGTTCAATTTCCCCTTGGTGGTCGGGATCAACTACCCAACTAGTGCAGTAATTCCTTTCTTGGCCTGTTTATTCAGAGGCATGAGGAGCTCCAAGTGACAAGGTGACAGTCACAACTTCCAGTTCAGTGGAATCGTTGTGTCTCTTGGAAGAGGTATTCTTCCATTTGGAACTAAGAACTCTAGCCTAGTAGAAGATTAGGTTGCAGGGACAGGGAGCAAAAATGTTGCTAGTGGATCACTAGGGTCAACAGTGAATGCTGTAACTTCCAGTTCCACCCCTTGACTTATAAATCCCTGAATCCTGCTTATAAGAGAAAACGCATCATATATTAGTCACTGATTCAGAGCATATTCAACCTTTTGGAAAACCTTGCTCCAGCCCTGCAAGTGCAACATAGCTGGTACTAAAACTGAGTCTTCAAGAGGCTGTTCTACTGTTCTGCCCAGCTGCTTCAGGATGGTGGGGAACATGGTAAAACCAATGAATTTCATGATCATGGCCCTACTGCTGCACTTCTCTGGCTATGAGGTGAGTTCCTTGGTCAGAAGCAACACTATGTGGAACATCATGATAATGAATAATGGATTGTAAGTCCACCGATGGCAGTTTTGGCTGAAGTAGTTTGTGAGATTTGCCTTTCCTGCACGCATTACTCTGTGCATGCCCAATTTTATGGGTTGGTGGGTCAGATAACACCCAGTTCATAATGGGCAGCTAAGGTCTCATGGTAACTTGGTGGCCTATGGTTAAATATTCAGTTCTACTAAGCCCAGTAGCAGGCCGAAGCTATTTCTCAAAAGCTGAGGAGTTATCCGTGGCGGTTATCAGGGCTCTACTCCAAAATCCTAAGGGCCTGCACTGTAGCTCACCTATAGTGGACTGCCAACGGTGCCAAACAGTATTTCCATCTGCACTGATGCTTCAGGCACCATGAGATCTGTTGGAACACATGGCCCAAGTGGCAGAACAGCTCACATGGCTGCCTGGACTTGCTGTAGAATCCTCTCTTGTTCTGGGCCCCACTCAAAATGTGCAGCCTTTGAGTCACTCAGTAAATGGGCCAGAATAACACACCCAAATGAGGAACAGGCTACCTCCAAAATCCAAAGAGGCCCATCTGAAGTTACTTCCCCAGGTGTTGTGTCTCTAGATGCAACAATTCTCCCCCATAGAAGGGATATCCAACACCACCACACACCCCTAGAAAGTTCACTGAGGTGGAAGGCCCCTGAATTTTTGTCAGATTTATTTCCTACTCCCTGACACAAAACATGCCTTACCGATAAGTTGAGAGTAGTTGCTACTCCTTGCTCACAGTCCAATCAGCACAATGTCACCAATGTCATGGAGCAGTGTGACATCTTGTGGAAGGAAAAGGCAATCGGGATCCTGGTAACTAAATTATGACACAGGGCTGGAGAGTTGATACTCTTATAAATTAGGTCAGTGAAGGTGTACTGCTTGCCTTGCCAGCTGAAAGCAAGCTGATTTTGATGGTCTTTATTAACAGGTATGGGAAAAGGAATTTGCCCAATCTATAGCTACATACCAGATACTAGGGGATGTGTTAATTTATTCAAGCCGTGAAACCACACCAGGTACAGCAGCTTCAATTTTTAAGTTATCACCTGGCCAAACTCACGACAATCCACTGTCATTCTCAAAGATCTACCTTTCTTCTTCACAGGTCAAGCAGAGGAGTTAAATGGTGATGTGGTGGGACATGTGACCCTTGCTCTTTTCAAGTCCTTAATGGTGGCACTTATCTCTGCACCCCCTCCATGCAGTATTGCTTTTGGCTTATGATTTTCCTAGATGAAGGGAGTTTTAGTGGCTTCCTCTTGGCCTTTCCCACCATAATATTCTTAATTCCACAGATCAGGGAACAAATGTGGGGATTCTGCCAGCTGCTGAGTATGTCTATCCCAATTATGCATCTAGAAATGGGGAAATAACCACAGGATGAGTTCAGGAACCCGTGGGGCCAACTATGATTATGGACCTGAACCAAAACTCATTTGATCACTTGAGCACCATAAGTCCCTACTCTGCTTGATGAACCACAGTGACATTCAGGGTCTTCTGGAAATAGTATCAGTTCAGAACCAGGGTTTAGGAGTCCCTAAAAGCCCTGATCATTCCCTTTTCTCCAGTGCAGTTACTGTGATAAAAGGCTGTGGGTGTCTTTGGGCAAGGCTGGGAGAAAGACTAACAGTATAAATGTTTAAAAGTGTACGAGGGTCCTTCCTTGAGGGGACCAGACCACCCTTTTATTCAAGGAGTTCTGTGTCTGTACGTGGCTCAAGTCTGGGAACTGACTGAGGAGCTGATTCTCTGTTTATATGATTCAGGTTAGACTTTTGTCCCCTTGATCTAGAACTTTTCTGTTTCTACAGATCAAGTTAGAGTTGAGTAGGCTTCCTATGTTTTCACTTCTAGGAACACCATCATCAACTAGTCAACACCACAAGCCTGCACTAGTAGGACTATTCTGACTGCTGCTTTGACCCTGTCGTCCATTGTGGTTACCACACCACCTTGCTTTTGGCAGTTGAGTGTCTTCACTTGGCTCCTGCCACCCTGGGATCCAATTACTCCCACTGCATCCAAGTTTCTCAATTCAGGCTGTAGTTCCTGCTCTAAAGCTTGGCCCATAGAAATGAGCAATCACAGGGTTCTTCATGGATGCCAGGGCATCTTTCCCAAAATCATTTCTCAGTCATTTAAAATGGGTGAGTAGATATTAAATGGCATATTCACTCTAACATTATAACTCCCATAAGCCTCTGGATCCCCTCTGCATTAATCTGGCATTTCTAACTAGCTCATGTGGAGGGCACCTTTTGGTTCATGTTTCAGGCATCTCACTAAACAAGCTGTTAGAACCCTCTCTAACTCCCCAAGCTACAACATCAAATGCAGAATCTCTGCTTAGTGAGCCTGAATCAATAAACTCAGCCTGATCCAACTTTATTTTTCTACCACCATTGTCCCATGCCCTTAATATAAATTCCTACACATGTTCTCTAGATTTCTATCTGTATTAACTAGAAAACTCAAATAGATCTTTTGAAGTGTAGTATATTCCTGAGGACCCAAAAGAGTACAACTTACTCACCTCGGAAAAGTATAAACCTACCATGATGATAATGGCAATGATAAACTATGTGTTACTTTCATAGGTAGCTAACAATGAATTAAGCATTTTGCTGTTTGCTCCCACGATGTATGTACTTTACATGTAACTTATTTAATCATCATAGTAACTCAATTGGGTAGTTTTTATTTTTATCCCACTTAATAGACAAAGCACAAAGCAACTAAGCACCTTGCCCACAGTCACATAGCTAGCACATGGCAGAGCCAGGCTGAGAGCACATGCTATCTGGCTCGAGAGCCTGGGATCTCCATCACCATATGCTGCCCCTCCTGCTCCTCCAGTTCCTTCCCCACTGCTCTCCTCCTGGCTCTTGTGCTCTTAGTCACCCACAACTGACAACTCCCTGCTTTCCAACACAACATAGCCTCTTGTAGTCCCCTGCATTTACATGTACCTTCTCTGGGAAATGCATCCCCTTACCCTGCCAAAACCAGCCAGATGTACTACAGCCATTTTTTCAAGTCTTACTTCAAACACTTTTTTCGTGGACTTTTGATTGATAATACTTTCCTTCCCAACTCTTCCAAGAAAAATTGGAAGCTCCTTGGCTGTCCTACAGTTTTTTAATTTTGGCTCTAGGAGGGTTCTTATCCCATTTGTTTATCATTATGAATGTTATTTTTTACATGTTACCTTTTCATTAAAACATGAGCTACTCAAGGGTAGGGGCTAGGCCTCACATGTCTTTGTATCTGCAATGCTTTGGGGATACAGCAGATGTTCAATAAATGTTTATTTAATAAATGGATGGAAAAGGAAAAAAGTAAATAAACATAAGAAAAAAATTAAACTTTACAACAAATCACCAATATCAGATGGGTAAAGTGTATTTTAATGATAATATCCAGCATTGTTGAGACTATTGGAAAACTGGCCCTTCAGAGCACAATTCCCATCTTGCACCCCAATTCAATCCCATTCCAGCTTTTTTCCATTTCCTATTCTTGGATAATACAATAGATTAAACATCTTTCTCAGGTGCTCATTTTTCTTTCATCTATTTTTATTGTTGAAATTTCAAGAATGATGACCAGATTTTTCACTGATGATTTGGAAGAAACAGCTGGAGTGGTGTGGCTGTAGGGGAACATTACCACACTGCAGGGCAGAGAGAGAATTAACGACCGTCAGACACTCTGATCTTAGAAATCTCTCACCTCTTTTCTCAAAACGACCTTTAGGCTGTCTCTCCCTCCCTTTCTTCAGTCATGAACTTGGCACTCCTCCTCTATTTTCTCTTATCTCCTGACCTTTTTCCAAGACCATACCCAGAAATTCAAAACTTCTCCCACTCATTAAGCAAAACAATTCACTTCCCTTTTCACCATGGAGTCTAGCCCATACTGGCCATGTCCTGGGGACTCCTTAAAATAACCAAAATGCTCCACCAAACAGACAAAAAATTTTTTAAATTCCACATGTGGCCATCTTAATGAGACTTAAAACACTTACGTCATGGGATCTGTTCTTTCTGGAGGTGGTGCAATATTCATAAACATGGATGGCTCAACAATTTTCTGAAGAGGTTTCAACTGAAAAAAAAAGTAAGTATATTTTAACACTGTTTAGTTACAAATACAATTCACCCTAATACTACGAATTCCCCAGGACCATGAAATAGGTCTTAAGTAACACAAATAAGGAAAAAATAAATGAGGAGGGGAAAGAAAAAAACTAACACTTATTGTATACTAAATATTTGCCAAGCATTTTATTATACCTTTAATCTTAATTCTCTCAATAAACCTATGTGGTGGATAACTGTGCCTATTTACAGATGATACTGAAGATCAGTAATTTGTTCAAAGTTACACAATAGACAGGAGTCAAGATGTGAATGTAGCTTTATCTGCCCCCAACGCAGTGCTCTTTACAGTCACATGATAGGTAGGGAGGGGGTGATACCACTGAAAAGTTCATGGACATAAAATCAAGTTTTGTTTTAAACTTTTATCACTGGTCCCCAACCTTTTGGCATCAGGGACCGGTTTTGTAGAAGACAATTTTTCCACAGATGGGGGCATGAGGGGTCATCGGGCATTAGATAAAGAGCACGCAACCTAGATTCCTTACATGTGCAGTTCACAAGAGGGTTTTTGCTCCTATGAGAATCTAATGCCACCGCTGATCTGACAGGAAGCAGGGCTCTGCTCACTTGCTGCTCACCTGGCACTCACCTCCTGCTGTGTGCCCGGTTCCTAACAGTCCACGGACCAGTACTGGTCTGCAGCCCAAGGGTTGGGGACACCTGCTTTTATTACATATACCGTTATTTTCCATAAAATGCCTTTGTTCCTTGTTTTCAGTAGATTCTACCTTACATAAAACAATACTTGCCCAGTTTCATCTGAAAAGGATGTATCTCCTATTACATATTATATTTATGTTAGGACACAAGACCTGCTCTGAAGTTGGTGCCCATAAGCTATGACTGTTACAAAAAGGAGTAACTATTAAAGGTCCCCAAAGACCCAACTCATGACAAGAAATAAAAAAAAAACAGGCAGAGAAAAAAGAAAAAAAAAATCAAAACAGAGAAGAAAAAAAATAAAAGCTTGTCCCTTGTGGACATTACTATATATTACTTCTGATTCAAAATGTATTAAAATCATTATAATAGCTGGATGCAGTGGCTCAGGCCTGTAATCCCAGCACTTTGGGAGGTGGAGGTGAGAGAACTGCCTGAGCTCAGGGGTTCAGGACCAGCCTGTGCAACATGATGAGACCTCGCCTCTACAACAAATCAAAAAAAAATTAGCCAGGTGTGGTGGTGCATACTTGTGGTTCCAGCTACCTGGAAGGCTGAAGCAGAAGGATCACCTGATTCCAGAAGATCAAAGCTGTGGTGGCCATAAGCAGTGTGTCACTCCAGCCTGGGTGATGGAGTGAGACTGACTCAAAAAAAAAAATCATTATAATATGGTAAAGGCAAAATTTATAAACATATTACAGAGATTTTTCAGTTAACATAGCAGTAGACTTATTTATAAAGACTTATGTTCTCATTCCTAATTCCTGATTTAAAAACAACCAAGACTGTTTTAAAAAAAGCAACAATTGAAAATGAAAGAATACATGCAAAGTATAAAGGTCATTTCCCCTGTATAACAGCAGCACTGATGAGACTGGATTTTTGAATGTTCCGAAACTGAGCTAGCACCCAAGGATAGAAAAATTTCTTTCAAACACTTGGCAAGAGTATGTGTACCACTTTTCTAGAATAATTCCTCAAAAAAGGTCATCGTTTTGGACAATAATTTCCTTTCTAAGAAATTAGTCTAAGGACATAAAGGACACAGGTTGGTGCACACAAATGTTCATAGCAACATGGATATAGGGTAGTGTGAAGGATATCTTCTCTGGGTATTTTACTCTGTTGATGAATCAAGGAGAGTTCAAATAATACCAGATACCAAAATAACCATAGAAGAAAGGAGCATATGAATACAAAATGTTGTCTGAATAACATCAATAACTCCACTTTTTTTTTTAGAGACGGGGTTTGCCCTGTCGCCCAGTCTAGAGTACAGTTGTTCAATCATAGCTCACTGCAGCCTCCAACTTCGGGCTCAAGCCATCTTCTCCACTCAGCTCTCACCCCATGCAGCCTCCAGAGAAGCTGGAATTACAGGTGCAAGCCACTGTGCCAGGCAGTGACTCCATTTTTTTTTTTTTTTGAGTTGGAGTCTCACTTTGTTGCCCAGGCTGGAGTGCAGTGGTACACTCACGGCCACCCCAGCATCGACCTGCTGGACTCCGGAGTTCCTTCCGCCTCAGCCTTCCAAGTAGCTGGAACTACAGGCATGCTACCACGCCCTGCTACTTTTTTATTTGTTGTAGAGACAGGTCTCATCAAGTTGCCCGGGCTGGACTCGAACCTGTGGGCTCAGGCAATCCACTCACCTCGGCCTCCCAAAGTGCTGGGATTACAGGTTGAGCCACTGAGCCCAGTCAGTGACTCCATTTTAATAAATACTTTTAGATGCAAAAATGCACAATCACTTTTTGAATACTTAAAATAATTTTGTTTGAAATTACATCAACATGTGCTTATACATGCAAATAAAAGCAAGTGTTTTTATAATGACATTTTGAATAAAAGATCATTATTTTAAAACATATAAACAAATAACGGTAAAGTCTCATTTTTCTTTAGGTTGAAGAAAAGCTCACATATCTCAAGGTCAGAAAGTAAAGTGGCATTTTAAAAATAATTTATCAAGCTAAAAAATATAGAGGCTCAGAAGATGACGATTTGATTGAAGAATAGAATAATTTTTTAAAAGAGAACTAACCTGATGTGAAAATCCATAACCAAAGTTTCCATAAGAGAACATAAATTCCACCACCAGCCTGCAGATAAACTAAACATGTGACAAATTTATTTTATTGTTTGACCAGAATCATATTTTAATGGAGAATCGACAAGTGACATTTTTACTTTACAAAGCTGTACTTTACAACTGTAAGTTAGAAAAGTCAAAGTATAAATATCCTGGTTTTAAATAAAAGCATTTACAGAAGGAACTCCTATAGAAGAATCTATTGAGTTCCTGAAATTTTAAAACCTTTTGTGTTAAAGTTAACTAATATTAAAATACGGAAAACATCAACTTATAATTGTTAATAGGATTACACTAAGATGCTGACGTGTATATACATATATATTCATATATGTGTATATATATTTTAAATTATTTACTCACACTCCTCTCACCTCCACTCCCATTTTCAGATATAATTTTAATATAGACAAGTGATTTCACCTCTTTGAACCCCAGAGGAACAAAGGAGGTGTGAGAGGTGATGACCTCAAATGACTCTCATTCTATTTTTTTGTTTCTTGCCTCTGTTTTGGCCATTGGCTGCAGAAGTCTCTCTGAATAGAAAGAAGATCAATTAGTCAAGCTAATAACTTTAAGTACTTAAAAAGAGATTAGAGTAAGAAGTGTAAACAACTCTTTTGAAACTCCCCAAGGGGAAAATAATACTTCCTCAGTTTAGCAAGGGAGGCTTCCCGGGCCATGCAATCCAGGCAGCCAGGGCCATTTCACACTCTCCCCTGATGATTTGTAATTTTCTTATCGCCATTCAGCCGTAAGATAACAGCTTTTTTTTTTTTAAGGGAGGGTAAAGAATTCTGTGAGCAAATAAACAGTGGCTGAATAAAGAGATGTAGGCCACAAACAATATCAGGTTAAACTTCCATGAAATGTAAAGAAAAAATTATATGTGTGTAAAACTTAGGAAGTTTAGGTAAAGTTCTTACCGTGTTTTTATTCCATATTTGAAATTCTTCGGTAAAGCACCCTTTCTAGAAAAAAAAAGTAATAAATAATAAATTCTTCAATATGAAATCACTCATGTATTTACCTGTATGTTATCTATACCATATAACAGTAAAAAGATCAGGTAATGATTTCTCAAATGCACATATGAATCTAATAATTAAAATACAAACATAAGGAATGTTCAGAAGAATAAAATTAAAATTCCAGGTACCAGTAACAGAAATAAACATTAATGTTTATATTTATGTTTTAGGCAAAAATGTTCCCTCGGTTACAGTTCCCCTTTGTGAAAGTCGTGGAGGAACTGCCACGCCCATGTTATTTTTGAGGGACTACTTAGACATAAGGTTACATAATAAGCTGACTCCTCACAGAACTGAGTACCTCCCTCATCTCTCAGGAGGTGCTGGGATCTTTTAAATCAGGTAAACTTTTGATATCGTTGCTCAGCATCTGCAGTCACCTCTGCTGTCTTAAGAGTCAGGTGACAAATCTAACATTCCTTGGCTCCCTTTCTTCCTAGTATTTTCCACTAATCCCAAGTCCACAGTTAACAAACAACTTTACTTCTCTCACTGCTTTACTTAACATTCCTTCCACCTCTCTGATTTACCTGAGACCTGGCTTACCACTGAGGATATGCTGCTTCCCTTATAAATCCCTCAAGTGAAAGTGCTCCTTCTTTAAAAGTCTATATACCTCAAGACCAGGAAGTGGAGTAGCATCCTCCATACAACCTTCTATGACTTCCAGATCCTATTATTTCATGCAGGTATAAAAAGTGTTACTCTTTTAAGCTGTATGCTATCTAGAAATTCTATTGCCTTTCAGACATATAGTTCATTAACTAGCAACATGAAAATACTTGACAATCCAAAACCCACTGGTTAGAAGCGTATAGTCAAACTCAGAACATTCTTATGCCACAATGGTGGTGCAAAATCAGTTATATCTCTAATATGAAGGTTAAAAGATAAAACTATTCAAAACATCTATAGCTACAATGACTATTTAAGGGACATAATCTGTAAAAGATACAAAATGCATCATCCAAAAAATTGTAAGAGGAGAATAAAAATGTAACATTTGTACAATTGACCAAATTTTAGTTATCAGCTTAAAATAGCCTATTATGGGCATAAGATGTTTTATGTAAGCCTCATTATAACCACAAAACAGAAATTCTTAGTAGGTATACAAAAGAAAAAAAATGCAGGCATAACACCACAGAAAATCATCAAACCACAAAGGAAGACAGGGAGAGGAAGAGAAGAACAAAAGATCTACAAATTAAGCAGAAAATAATAAAATGGCAATAATAAAACCTTACCTATTAACAGTTACTTTGACTGTAAATGAATTAAACAATCAAAAGACACAGAGTGGCTAAATGGAAAAGAACAAGACTTACTGTATGCTGCCTACAAGAGACTCATTTCACACACACACTGAAATGAAAGAATAGAAAAAGATATTCCATGTAAATGGAAATCAAATAGAGTGGGGACAGCTATACTTACACCAGACAAAAACAGATTTTAAGTTAAAAACAGTAAAAATGATAAAGAAGATCATTACAGAATGTCAAATATGTCAATTTATCAATATGGATAGATGTGAAGGGGGAGATAGACTGTAATACAAAAACAAGAGGACACTGCAATACCCTGCTTCTAGGTAGATGACCCAGATGAAAAGTCAACAAGGAAATGTGGACTTCCACTACATTTTAGAACAAGAAGGCCTAACAAATACTCACAGAACATTCCATCCAACAGCAACAGAACACATATTTTTCTAAAAGGCACACAGAACATTCTCCATGATAGACAAGTCTTAACAAATGTTAAGAAGATTGAAATCCTATCAAGTATCTTTTTAACCACAATGGCATGAAACTAAAAATTAGTAACAGAAAAAAATATTGAAAAACTCACAAGTATGTATAAATTGCAAAATGTGCTCTTGAGTAAACCAATAGGTCAAAGAAAAAATTTAAATGAAAATCTAAAAATATATTGAGACAAATGAAAATGAAAACACAACATACCAACACTTATGTGATATAACAAAACAGTCCCAAGAGGGAAGTTTATAACAGTAAATGTCTACATCAAAACAGGAAAAATATAGAAAAAGATCTCAAACTACCTAAAATCACACCTCAAGGAATTAGGAAAAAATAAAATGAAATAAGCCCAAACTTAGCAGAAAGAAGAAAATAACAAAGATTAGAACAGACGTAAACAAAGACTAGAAAAATAAGAGGAAGGATCAATAAAACGAAAAGTTGGTTTTTTGAAAAAATAAAATTGAGAAATCTTTATCTAGACTAACAAAAAAAGAGAAAACTCAGACAAAATCAGAAATGAAACAGAAGACATTTCAAGTGATACCACAGAAAAAATTTTAAAATCAAAATACTACTATGAACAACTAAACACCAACAAATCGGATAACCTAAAAAAAATGGACAAATTCCTAAACACATACACTCTACCAAGACTGAATCAGGAAGACATAAAAAATCTGAGCAGGCCAATAATGGGCAAGGAGATTGAATTAGTAATAAAAAGCCTCCCATCAATGAAAAGTCCAGGACCTAATGGCTACACTACTGAAATCTACCAAACATTTCAAGAAAAACTAATACTAATCCTCAAACTTCTTCAAAAGGTTGAAGAGGAGGAAATACTTCCAAACTCATTTTATGAGGCCAGCATTACCCTTACACCAAAGCCAGACAAGGACCTTACAAGGAAAAACAAACAAACAAATAAACAAAAACTACAAGCCAATATCCTTGATGAACACAGATGCAAAAATTCTCACCAAATGCTAGCAAACAATTCAACAAAACACTAAAAAGATCATCCATCATGATCAAGTGAGATTTATCCCAGGGATGCAAGCATAATTCAACATATGTAAATCAATAAATGTGATAAACCATGTTAATAGAATAAAATACAATTCCACATGATCATCTTAATAGATGCTTAAAAAGCTCTTGACAAAATTCAACTGATCCATTTATGATCAGTATTCTAAAATATTAAGTATAGAAGGAATGTACCTCAACACAATACAGGCCATATATGATAAGTCCACAGCTAACTTCATGATGAACAGTAAAATGTTGAAAGCATTTCCTCTAAGATGAGGAATAAGACAAACATGCCCACTCTTGCCACTTCTGTTCAACTGTATTGGAAGTTCTGGCCAGAGCAAGTAATACAAAGAAAATGTATCAATACTGAAAAGGAAGAAGTGGAATTGTCTCTGTTGATGACATGATCTTATATATAAAAACCCAAAAGACGCCACCAAAAAACTACTAGAACTAATGAACAAATTCAGTAAAGTTGTAGGTTACAAAATCAATATACAAAAAACAGAAGCATTTCTATAAACTAACAACAAACTATCCAAAAAAGAATGTAAGAAAACCACACCCTATTTACAATAGCATCAAAAACTAAAATATTTAGGAGTAAATTTAACCCAAGAGTTGAAAAATATGTCCACTAAGAACTACAAAACAGTGATGAAAGAAATTGAAGGCGACAAAAATAAAATGTTCACAAATTGGAAAATTTTTTTTTATTTTTTTTTTTGAGTTGGAGTCTCACTCTGTTGCCCAGACTGGAGTGCAGTGGCCGCTCCCGACCACCACAGCCTCGACCTGCTGGACTCCGGCGATGCTTCCGCCTCAGCCTTCCAAGTAGCTGGAACTACAGGCGCGTGCTACCACGCCCAGCTAGTTTTTGATTTATTGTAGAGATGAGGTCTTGCCAAGTTGCCCAGGAGGGTCTCGAACCCGCGGGCTCAGGCAATTCACTCACCTCAGCCTCCCAAAGGCGTGGGATTACAGGCTGAGCCACCAAGCCTGGCTGGAAAATTTAATACTGCTAAAATGTCTATATTACCCAAAGCAATCTACAGATTCAGTGTAATTCCTATCAAAACTTCAACATCATCATTCACAGAATTAGAAAAAATAATCCTAAAATTCATACAGAACTAGAAAAGATCCTGAAAAGCCAAAGCAATCTTGAACAAAAAGAACATAGCTAGAAGCATCATAACTCCTGATTTTAAAATGTGACATAAAGCTATTGTAATCAAAACAGCATGGTACTAGCATAAAAAACAAACATATTGAACAATGAACAGGATATGAAGCTCACAAAGAACCCAAGTATTTATGGTCAATTGATTTTCAACAAAGGTGCCAAGTCCACACAATCTCTTTAATAAATGGTTTGGGGGGGAAATGGATATCCACATGCAGAACTGAATGCTTTTCTCACACCACATGTAAAACTGAACTCAAAATGGAAAAAGAATTTAAATGTAATGCCTAAAACTGTAAAGCTACTAGACAAAAACACAGGGGACAAACTTCACGACATTGGTGTGGGCAATTGTTTCTTAGAGGACTCCAAAAGCATAGGCAACAAAAGCAAAAATAGACAAATAGGATCAAATTTTAAAACTTCTTCACACAAAGGAAACAAGTAACAGAATGAAGGGATAACCCACAGATACATAAAAAAATCCTCAACATCTCTAATCATCAGAGAAATGCACATTTAAACCACATTGAGATATCACTTCATGCCTGTCACAATGGCTATTATAAAAAAGAATGATGACAAGTATTGAGGAGGATATAGAGAAAAAGGAACCTTTGTATACCCCAAATCCTGAAACTTTTTGCATGCAGACAGGACACCAGAAGCTAATGATATTAAGTGTGCACCACTATGCCTGGCTTTTTTTTTTTTATTTAAGAGTTGGGGTCTTGCTATGTTGCCCAGGCTGGCCTCTAACTCCTGGTTTCAAGCAATTCTCCCACCTCAGCCTCCCAAAGCACTGGGATTACAGGTGTGAGTCCACCACAACTGGCCAGGTTAAACTTTATATTTGTATCACTACAGGAAATACATAATGTTAAATCATGCACAATTAGTTATGATAAATTTGAGCTCTAGGGTAAAGTGGCAACTACCACATCTCTCTATTGAAGGGGAACATTTTCCTCTTTGCAATAATCTGTGGGCTGTTACTGTAGCACCATGCATATATCTTGGTTCTCAATAACCTTTTATCTAATGGCCTTAGTGCATTGCTAAATCTTGACTGAATTAATTATAAATAAATAAATTGTATAATTAACTGTAAAGAGTTGCAAAAACAAAAAATCTATGATTCTTTCTATATTCATTAGCTGGCATTATTTTGCTTTTTAAAATTTCCTTTTTCCTCCCATCCCGTCTCTTTGTTTCTTTTTTGAAGATCTCCAAGGACTCATAAATTTTTCTTTGTTCAGAATGTTGTAATTATCTTTTTTATATTCAAATTATCCTGAAATTGGTCAACAGGAGTCCCTGCAACCTGGCTCTTGTATCTTCTGATATAACCCCATTAATCTCGAAGGCTTCCTTTACTTGATGGCATCACAAATATTCCTGAAAATCCTTCAGATTATTTATACTTGTTCAATAATCAATAAGCTCTTTACTCTGAGTTCAGAGCAACTACAAAATCAGATGCTGGAAAGTGAGAAGAACGCCTAGAAAGGAGAAAGCAAAAGGGAAGCAACCACAAAAGTAGTATATAAACTCTGCCTAAATCTTAGGCTGAGCCGGGCTTGGTGGCTCAGCCTGTAATCCCGCGCCTTTGGGAGGCTGAGGTGAGTGGATTGCCTGAGCCCGCGGGTTCGAGACCCACCTGGGCAGCGAGACTTCATCTCTACAATAAATCAAAAAATCAGCCGGGCGTGGTAGCGCATGCCTGTAATTCTGGCTACTTGGAAGGCTGAGGCGGAAGGATCGTCGGAGCCCAGCAGGTCGAGGCTGCGGTGGCCGGGAGCGGCCACTGCACTCCAGTCTGGGTGACAGAGTGAGACTCCAACTCAAAAAAAAAAAAAGAAAAAAAATCTTAGGCTGTCTCCTAAAAGACACATGCACAGGGTGGACTGTAAGTAGCCCAGCTAAAGATAAAAGAACTAAACTGAAATTTGTGCCGCCAGCCTAAGAGACAGAGTTTGTAGTTTAACTCACATCTTAAGACATTTCAGAAACACAATATAAGCACGCTTTATGCAGTTTAGTCATTCCACAATGACCACATAATTCCAACATCATGCTGTACATGATAGATAGATATAAGTTTATTTGCAAATTAAAATAAATTAACAAACATATAAATATGTAAAATAAAGAAACAAGAAAACATGCTTCATTTTTTTAGGTGGAAAATAATTTTTAAAACATTATGATGTTATAAACCAACTCTTTTAAAAATTATAGCCAGAGGGTGATTTTGTTTCCCAAGTACATGAATTGAAGACAGATAATAAATTTAAAATGTCCATCAGGTAAAATAAATCACAGTAACAAACTGGAATACCAATTGGACAAGGCAAAAAAAAAAAAAAAGATTTTAAAACATACCTGAATTATTTTATAAAGATGTATCTGAACTCTCCCTAAAATGAGAGGATATTTTTCTGTGTCATCATATTGCATGAGTTCCAAGAAAACATTATTCCGCTCATCATCATGACGTCTGGGAACCTCAATAGCAAAATATATGTGAAAAGAAGCGCTACATTTTCAGTCTGAATTTCTGGATAAATATGTCTCTAAAATATATTACTTACATACCTAATAATTCGTTGTTGTATGTCATTAGCTTTATAACTTTTCAGTTTCACAGTCACATATACACTAATATCAACAAAAATAAAGATCTTGTTTATATCTAACATCAATTATAGTCTTTTGGAAGTACCCTTGCCTACATTCTCTTTTTAACTCAACACTCTACTGAAACTACATTATCAAAAGTAATCCATTGCCCAATATGAAGTTCGGATAATCCAGGTAATCCAAATGCAGGTTATCCAAACATCCAATATTAAAGGATATCCAATATTCTTTTCTATCTCTAACTTTTTAAAAATTTTATTGATTTTATTTTTTATTTCAATAGCTTTAGAGGTACAAGTGGTTTTTGGTTACATGATAAGCTGTATAGAAGTGAAGTTTGAACTTATTTTTTTGTTGTTTTTTGTTTGCTTGTTTGTTTGTTTTTTGTTTTTGAGTTGGAGTCTCACTCTGTCGGCAGACTGGAGTGCAGCGGCCGCTCCCGGCCACCGCAGCCTTGACCTGCTGGGCTCCGGTGATCCTTCCACCTCAGCCTTCCAAGTAGCCGGAATTACAGTCATGCGCTACCACTCCCGGATGATTTTTTTTTTTGATTTATTGTAGAGATGAGGTCTCGCTGCCCAGGCGGGTCTTGAACCCCGGGCTCAGGCAATCCACTCACCTCAGCCTCCCAAAGGCGTGGGATTACAGGCTGAGCCACCGAGCCCAGCTGAAGTCTGAACTTTTAGTGCACCTGTCACCCAACTACTGTACATTGTACCTGATAGGTAATTTTTCATGCCTCATATCGCTCCCACCCTCTCCCTTCCAAGTCCCTGATGTCTATTATACACCATTTTCTGTGTCCTTGTGGACCCATAGTTTAGCTCCTATTTTTAAGTAAGAACATGAGGTATTTGGCTTTCCATTTCTGAATTACTTTACTTAAGATAATGGCCTACAATTTCAACCAAGTTGCTGCAAAAGGCATTATTTGCCCTTTTTTATGACTGAATCACAGATATTGGAAACTGCCGGGAAGAGGGCAGGGAAGCAGGACTGGCAGTAGTGGGAATCTGCCTGGGGAAGGGTGGAGACATACCTCATCAACAAGGGTACCTGCATAATGAATATCTGTATATCCAACCCTGAACTGTACCCCACATCTTTAAAATAAAAAAAATTAAAAGTTAAAAAAAATAAAAAATAAACAAATTTTAAAATACAGTTGACCTTTGAACAACATAGTTGAAACTGTTTGGGTTCCACTTATACATAATTCTTTTCAATAAAAGTTACACCAAATGTGCCTGCCCCTCCTGCCTCTTCTTCCATCTCCTCCACTACTTCGGCCTCTGCCGCTCTGAGACAGCCAGACCAACGCCTCCTCTTCCTCTTCTCTCTCAGCCTACTAAATGTGAAAACAAGGATGAAGAGCTTTATGATGATCCACACCCACTTATAGTAAATATATTTTCTCTTCCTTATGATTTTCTTAATACCATTTTCTCTTCTCTAGTTTAAGAGTACAGTATGTAATATACAACACACAAAATATGTGTCAATCAACTGTTTATGTTATCAGTGAAACTTCCAGTCAATAGAAGGCTATCAGAAGTTAAGTTTCGGGAGAGCCAAAAGTTATGTACAATTTTTGATTGTGTATGTGAGGGGGTCAGTGTCCAACCTCTGTGTTGTTCAAGGGTCAACTGTATTCAATGTCAAAGAAGAAGAAAAGAAGAAAAAATAATTTATAGCTCAAGTGGAACAAAACTCAAATATATTATAATTATATTAAATGTAACAGTTGTTACATTTAAAGTTCATTAACATTACATACATTAACTACTACATTACTGATTTCCAGTGTTTTTGATTTTAACTACAAGTCAGACACAAAAATTGTCAGGTTGGTTTTTATTTTTCGGGGGGTTGGAGTCTCACTCTGTCGCCCAGACTGGAGTGCAGTGGTACATTCACGGTCACCCCAGTGTTGACCTGCTGGGCTCTGGTGAACCTTCCACCTCAGCCTTCCAAGTAGCCAGAACTACAGGTGTGTGCTACCACACTCGGCAAATTTTTTATTTATTGTAGAGACGAGGTCTTGCCAAGTTGTCTGTACTGGTCTCAAACTGTGGGCTCAGGCAATCCACACACCTCAGTCTCCCAAAGTGCTGGGATTACAGGCTGAACCACCAAGCCCTGTCCAGGTTGGATTTTAAAAACCCAACTACATTTAGTTTACAAATGATAGATCTAAAACACAGTGTAATTTGTATTTTAATATAATATTCTATTTTCTCTATATTTTCAAATTTTTGGCAGAGAGTTATATATAACATTCTCTTACAGCTTTTTAACCACCTCCATATTTATACCTATATTCCAAATTTTGCATAATTTCCTTGATGAGGCTTATCAGAATCGTGCTTACTATGTTAGTTTTAGTAATAACTACCTCTTGTATTCTTGCATTTCTTTAACACCTATATTGTAAATAAGTCATTTGTTTCTTTTCTCTTAATTTCATCTTCCTGCTTTCCTAAGGTTTTACTGTCACTTTCTAAGTTCTCAAATTTAATGCTAATTTAGGTTCCACACTCATCTCTCTTCTTCCTTCCTTCTCTCTGGCTCCCTCCCACTTTTTCTCCCTTCTTCCTTTGTTATAAATATTTGTTTTATTTTTAGTAATTGCTCTAGGGGTTATACTATGTAACTTTAACATATATCTTCAATTAAAGTTAAACCACAACATACAATATTATAATTCTATTTATAGTCCTCATCCTTTATGCTATTTCTGCCATATATTTCACTTCTACATATGCTACAAATCCTTCCATTCATTGAGGTTATTCTGTTTGAAATATTATTTTGTCTTTTGGAAAATAGTCTTGTATTTTAACCCACATTTCCAGTGCTCTTCCATCCTGTGCATCTGGGCTTTTATCTGGAATCATTTCTCTCTAATTTGAAGCTTTCTTTGACATTTATTATAATGCAAGTATTCTAAAGTCTTCCAGATACAAATGCTTTCAGTTTTTGCTCTTTACCATCTTTTTGAAAAATATTTTCACTAGATATAAAAATCTAGGCCTATGCCCCCTCCCCCACCTCCAGCACTTTAAAGATGGTCCCTTGTCTTCTGACTTCCAATGTTTTTGATGGAAAGTCAGCTGATATTCTTGTTGTTGTTCGCCTGAATGTAATATGTTTTTCCCCTCTGGCTGCCTTTAATATTTTCTCATTATCTTTGGTTTTCAGTCAAAAGAATGGGATGTTTAGGTGTGATCATTTCTATATTTATCAGTTTAAGGTTCACTGAGTTTCTTGAATCTATGGATTGATTTCTTTCATCAATTTGGAAAAATTTGGCTAATAGTTCTTTAAATACTTCCTCTTCTCTCCTTCTGGGACTCAATTACACATTTATAAGTTGAGTAATACTGTCCCACCAGTTTCTTTCATGCTTTGCAATCTTTTTTTCTCTCTGAGCTTTAATTTGGATGATTTCAACTGACCAGTCTTTTGATTCACGGAACCTTTTGCCTCATTACAGAATATTTTAAAATGCTTCAAATGAATTCTTCATTTCAAATACTGTATTTTTTAGGTCTAGGATTTTTACTTGGTTATTTTTGGAGTTCCCATTCTCTTCAAAATTCCCATCCTAACTTCTATTTTGTCCACCTTTTCCACTTTGACACATTTATATTTATTTTAAAATTCTTGTCTGCTAATTTCAACATCTGGGTCATCTGTGGGTATCACTGTTTACTGTTTTTATTCCTCCATAAATAGCATTTTTCTTTTTTAGAAGGCAATTATTAGCAGATCATATTGATCCCATGGAATCTTAGTTTGAGGATGGGTCTATTTTAGTTTCAGTTTTGTCCTTGGTCCTAAGATTTAACCCTTATCCTTAGAGCATGGTCCTTACTCCTAAAACTTGGCCTTTCTAGATCTCAACTGAATACTGGGAATATTCAGTCAGGTCTCTCTGATTTAGCTGAGTCAGTCTCCAATGACTCTAAATTTGTGACTTTTGAAATCTCTATTCAGCTCTCAGCCCTCTAGTATCTGTTTTCTGTAGTGTCTCTTAGAGGCTTACCCTGTAAATGAACAAATTAGGATTCAGTCACAAATCTAAGTGGACTACCTACACAGATTTCTGGGGCTCCTTATCTGCCATTCCCTCTTCATTAGTACCCTCCTCTACAAATTCCAGGCCACTTAGGGATCCTATATTGTCATCTCTGTTTTCTTTGCTAAGTCTCTGCTTCCTCCACCCAGCAAGACTGCTACTCTCTGCTTGGACTTCACTTCCCTGTGCCAGAGTCCTGTCAGATAGAAAGCTTCTGAAAATGCAGAGTCCACTTCTTGTGCTTCCTTCTCGTAAGATCGCAGCTCTCCACCTTCCCTTGTCCAATACTGGAAAATAGTTCCTGCATATATTTCTCTCAGTTTCATAGCTGTTTAGAGTAGAACAGTAACCAGAAATACACTACTACTCATTCTTCAATCTTAATTTAATATCATTCACTCAACAACTTTCTGCAATTAACTAAGTTAAAAGCATTTACTGTTCCTTTTAAGTTGTTGGTTTGTAGGGATTTTTAAATTTTTAGCTTAGATCTATGTTTTAGCAAATTAAACTCCTAAAGTATATACAATATAATTGTATTTTATCCTTATTATATAGTATAGAGTGAAAAATTCAAACAGTCAAAGGTTAAAACAAAGAAAACTTTTTTTTTTTACTCCCACCTGTATTAATCATTTTTTTTAAAAGGAAAAAAATTTCTTTGTATTTTATCATGTTTTGACATTTTAAAAGGTTTGCTGAGGAAAAGACTTCCCCTGCCAGAGCTAGACAATTCCTAAAGACAGCAAAAGCTCAGCAGGGAGCACATCTCTTATACGCAAGCCAACCAATCAAAAGTGCATAGCTCTAGTCACCTCCCTATCTAACTCTCACACACCAGGCCATTTCTCTTGCCCTAAATTATCCATTAGAAAACTAGAGACCACCCCTGTGATCCAAAGATCCCTGGAATTATTTAAATCCTACTGTTTACTCTGCCCTTACTGCTGCCTTTCCCACAAAAACTCCAAAAAGGCTTCAGCCTAGACTCTCCCTCACTCCTGTCTCCTGCCTCCTGACCATCTGATACTGTGGCCCTTGGTGGCATATCATGTCCTCTTCTCTCAGGAAGTGTAAGTAATAAATTCATTTCCAATGGCAGTGGCCTTTCTATGTCATCACTCAGTCATACCTCTATAAATTAAATGCCAGGTATAATTTTCAAACTCTACCTTACCCACCCCCTAATTTCCACTCCTCAGAAGTCACCTTTCCAACCTTTTTAATAAACTCCTCTGGATTTTGCCTTCATGTTTCTAAGTAACATGCTTATATTATTGATTGATTTTTTTTTAGTTTTAAATACTGTCAACAGTAAGAAAAATATTCACTCTCAACACTCTCCTCCTACAATTTTCACATTTCTCTCTCATCTGAGGCAGGATAGTCAGAATAGCTTAGACACAGATAGAGGAAGTATACAACCTTCACCCAACTGATCAGGCATACCAGAACTGACCACCTTGCAGGTTGGAATGTGGAACTACCAATATAGTCAATCACAGAAATAATAGGGAATTAGTCAAAACACAGAAATGATGTTTAAAAAGCCCAAATACAGTTAGGCAATAACTTTCAATACTTAGAAGATCTTTATGACCTTAAAAGATTGAGAGATGGTAATCAAAACTCATGACCAGATACCTTCAGCCATCTGCTCTTAGCTCATGGTTTGTTTAATTATCATTGTAAAATTATATAAAGTTTCTTGTCAAAGGCAAGCACATATTCTTTCTTTTCAGGCTCCCATGCTTTCTCTTGAGTGTCTTTTTTTCTAATAAATCTTATCTTATACTATACATTGGACTTGCTCTAAAATTTTTTTCTGTGGCAGAGTCAAGAATACAAGGAACTACTACACCCCATGCCACCCGGCATCATCTCTATTCCTTCAATATATTACATATGTTTTGTTGGATCAATACTTAGTGTTTACATTGTTTTGTTTTGTTTTGTTTTTGAGTTAGAATCTCACTCTGTCACCCACACTGGAGTGCCGTGGCTGCTCCCAGCCACTGCAGCCTTGACCTGCTGGGATCCAAGTAGCTGGAACTACAGGCGCGTGCTACCATGCTCGGCTAATTTTTGATTTATTGTAGAGATGAGGTCTCACCAAGTTGCCCAGGCGGGTCTCGAACCTGTGGGCTCAGGCAATTCATTCACCTCAGCATCCCAAAGCGTTGGGATTACAGGCTGAGCCACTGAGCCTGGCCTTACATTGTTTTATACTTATAACTATCATTCAGAGTTTACCAGTATAGGTACAATGATTATATTTCCTTTCCCCTATCATTTCTAATTTCCTTATATGTAACATGTGCCTTGCTTTTTTATGTTTCTTCGTTTGCTTATACAATTTTCAGTGTAATTTTTACTAAGTCATTCGCAAATTTTGTATTAGAGTTCCATTAAAACTCTTCTCTTAATGTGTTCAAAATAATAGTACTTATTTAAATAAACATAGAAAAAAATTGATTATGCTAAAGAGATAAGTACCTATTATGCTACCATTCATTATTTTCTTGAATTAATGTTTCAAGTTTTACTTAACTGGACATATATCCCTAAAATTCCTGAGAACTTGCCGATGATGCTTAGGAAAACTATTTTCAAGTAAAAGAAACAATATAGATTGCCCCCAACAAAATTATGCCTTGGCTTTTGTTGCTTAAAAAAACAAAAACAAAAACAAACCTATGTTTCAAAAATTATCTTCAATACTCAACACTTAAACAAAATAAAGTTTGAAATAAATCTGGAGCATAGAAGAAAGGCTTTAGGATTTTACTAAAAGTCAACTAATGTAATAAAACTATTAGAAACAATTGGACAAATGATTGAATCATGTGGCTATACGGAATAATTGAATTACAGTAGCAATGTGTAATTGCAGAAATCAAACGTGACTTGTATTCATCTTCTATCGGTATTTATCAAGTATTACAATTTTAATGCAGTTTTTTTCCTTTCTTAAAATGTGTATACATTTTTTGGCACCCTCTGTATACACACACACATATATACATATGTGAGAGAAGAAAAGGAAAGGGAGAGGAGATTAAAAATAAAGAGATAGGGTGGAAGATGGCAGATGGGAAGGGAAGAGCAAGATAGTGAAATATACGTGCATAATAAACACTCAAAACTTCAAACAGTAACATCTCATGGAAGAGGTCCACCAAGACTATGTATTTTGCAGTAAACTGTTTATTTTTAAAAACACCACCACAGCCTATAGTATAGAAATAGAGTACTATAAAATACCAAATAAAAATTTCATTTCTTTTCTACCCATTTATATATATATATAATTAGTGTAGAATATTTGAAATAATAAGGAGACATTCTGATATCTAGACGAGATAGTAACATTACCTGTACAGAAAAATACTTCACTTCATCAAACTTAATTGCAATGTTCTTCTCATTGTTTCCAGATATCAAGCTACACGTTTTTGTAGATTTCACAACTTTGTTTATAGAGATGCGAATGAATAAGTTAGTGTAATGTAAACTGACTAAAAATAGAATATTTAGGAAATAAATTTCACTTATTTCATTATTATTAAACAAATACACAGTATACAATTAAACCACTAAACAAGTCACATCAAAACCTAAGAATTAATCAAAGTAGATATAGAAAGCAATTATAGAGTACATTAAACAACAGAAAGACATCTTTTAAAAATAGTATTCTTGCTCATTACTGGAAGACACAATGTAGGCACAAAAAGAAAGCTGATTCTTCTTTAGATAACGTATCTTTTTTTTTTTTTTTTT
>NW_007255974.1:359600-360508 GCF_000164805.1 Carlito syrichta | reverse complement strand
CCTAAAATTCCTGAGAACTTGCCGATGATGCTTAGGAAAACTATTTTCAAGTAAAAGAAACAATATAGATTGCCCCCAACAAAATTATGCCTTGGCTTTTGTTGCTTAAAAAAACAAAAACAAAAACAAACCTATGTTTCAAAAATTATCTTCAATACTCAACACTTAAACAAAATAAAGTTTGAAATAAATCTGGAGCATAGAAGAAAGGCTTTAGGATTTTACTAAAAGTCAACTAATGTAATAAAACTATTAGAAACAATTGGACAAATGACTGAATCATGTGGCTATACGGAATAATGTTATTAATTTTAAAGCATGCTTTAAGATGCATTTACGATTCTAAGAAGCTTCGCTGTAAACAGAAACATAGTAAGTTGTGGTGTATAAAAGGCAGTTTAATGAAGTGTGGTCTGAAGCCAGACTGCTTATGTTACCAGCTCTACCACTTACAAGCTCTAGGATCTTAAAAAATTTATTTAACCTCACAGTACCTCAGTTTCTTCTTTTGTAAAATAAGGATAATGAGAGAGAGAGCATGTGAGCGAGAAAGAGAGAGGGAGAGTGAGAAAAATATATATACTGGAGGCGCCAAAAAAAGTCTACACATTTTAAGATATTTTATTACTTTTCGAAGTTGAATTGAATTACAGTAGCAATGTGTAATTGCAGAAATCAAACGTGACTTGTATTCATCTTCTATCGGTATTTATCAAGTATTACAATTTTAATGCAGTTTTTTTCCTTTCTTAAAATGTGTATACATTTTTTGGCACCCTCTGTATACACACACACATATATACATATGTAAGAGAGAAGAAAAGGAAAGGGAGAGGAGATTAAAAATCAAGAGATAGGGTGGAAGATGGCAGATGGGAAGGGAAGAGCAAGATAGTGAAATATACGTG
>NW_007255974.1:340808-359580 GCF_000164805.1 Carlito syrichta | reverse complement strand
TTTTGAGTTGGAGTCTCACTCTGTCACCCAGGCTAAAGTGCAGTGATATGATCTCAACCCATCACATCCCTGACTTCTGGAACGTGATCCTTCTGCCTCAGTCTTTCAAGTAGCTGGGACTACAGGCATGCACCACCACACCCAGCTCATTTTTTTATTTTCATTTTTTGTAGAGACAAGATCGCCCTATGTTGCTTAGGCTGATCTCGAACTCCTGACCCCAAGCATTCCTCCCACCTTGGCCTCCCAAAGTCCTGAGATTACAGGCATAAGCCACCATGCCCAGTCGACTTGTCATATTTTTATCCTATTTCCATTACAATTCTTTTGCAAATTTTTCTACATATTAATTTTAAGGTGACTAATTGAACTATGTAATTTTTTTCTAAGCATAATTATGCAGAAATTTTTTATGTCACTAGAATAATTTATTTTTAACTTTAAGACAGAGCAAAATGTTCTATTCTCCAATTTACTTCAGTATATAGTTAATTTATACTATATTGGTCTGTATTGTTATCTTTCTTTTTTTTTTTGAGTTGGAGTCTCACTCTGTCGCCCAGACTGGAGTGCAGTGACCGCTCCCGGCCACCACAGCCTTGCCCGCTGGGCTCCGGCGATCCTTCCGTCTCAGCCTTCCAAGTAGCCGGAATTACAGGCACGCGCTACCACGCCCGGCTGATTTTTTTATTTATTGTAGAGCTGAAGTCTCGCTGCCCAGGCGGGTCTCGAACCCGCGGGCTCAGGCAATCCACTCACCTCAGCCTCCCAAAGGCGCGGGATTACAGGCTGAGCCACTGAGCCCGGCTTATTGTTATCTTTCATAACACTCCATGGAAATTTTGTTTTACTTAACTATCTTCAAAAATTTCTTTGTATAGACTTCATTTCAAAAATTATCTTTGTATAAAAAAATTATCAAATCTCCATAAATGAGACTGGTTTTATACCATGATAAATCTAAAAATAAGAACTGAGCTTAATGAATCACTAAATTACTTTAAAATGTTTAGAAGCACACTTAAAATTAAGTTAGCACTGTAATTCAAGAAGATACATATTTTTCCTTTCATTTATAGTGACTGAGGTAGATTATATATGGCTGAAAATTCCTTGTCACTCCCACATCCAAAAAGTTCCCTGTCCTTGAATCTGGGCTGGCCCTGACTGCTTTAGCCAATAAAATGTAATGGAGTGTGACTAAGCCTGGGACTAGGATGGGTAAAAAGGGCACTCACCTAGGGCACAAAATTTAAAGAGACACCTTTAATTTTTATTTTTGTAAAATAAAAATTAATGCAGGAAAAAAAATCATGTTGGGACTATCGCATCCCAGCTCAGTCTAGCCTCCTGTGCTTCCCTACTACAGCACCAGACATGGATGTGGCCACGCTGGATGTCCCAGCTCCTGTGAACTTCATGCATCCTGGACTGTTATGCTGTGAAGCAGAAAACCACCTAGTGACTGACTAAAAAAAATAGTTACTGTTTGAAGGCACTAAGCTTTGGGGTGGTTTGTAAGGCAGCAATTAATAACTGAAACAGTAAGACATAATTATACTATGATTCTCAAATCAAAAGAAAGGATACTCTTAGGTGCAAAGTGTCTGCAAGTCTTCACATGGACAGCCAGGCAGCCAACCTACAACAATCAAAACAAAGATATAGACAGTGAATGCACATTTTAAAAGTTAGTCTTCTACTTTACACTGAACTCTATTTAAAAGAAAATAAAGTTCCACTGTGTTGGTTTTTCTCATTAGAAATATTGCTT
The DNA here is from genome assembly GCF_000164805.1 of Carlito syrichta. Lineage (NCBI taxonomy): Eukaryota > Metazoa > Chordata > Mammalia > Primates > Tarsiidae > Carlito > Carlito syrichta. Next base: position 357,806 of record NW_007255974.1, on the reverse strand, counting down.
CTCATTAAAAATACCTAGTTAAGAGAAAACATTAGAAAGCAGAAATACAGAAGAAAAATGGGCAGGGTATGTCCAAAGTAAACCTAAAATGAACAAGAATACAAAGCAAAAGAATAATTCATTATAGCTTAAATCTGCTTATCACTCTTAAAATTTTTTATTTTCTCTTAAGTGAGAACTGATAAGTAAGATCCTAGATATATAAATAAGAAATATGCTTTGTTTTAGACAAGTTCTTTTATCTAGTATCCCAAAACCACTTTATTCATTAACAATCAATCATTGGCTATAACAATGACAGAGGCTACAAAATATTCATTCTCCTGTATGAAGTTTTTCTAAATACTAAAAAACAATTGTATCTTGTGCTGAACTATAAAACCAAATATAAGGCCAGGCGCAGTGGCTCACACCTATAATCCCAGCACTTTGGGAGGCTAAGGTGAGAGGACTGCCTGAGTCCATGGGTTCAAAACCAGCCTGGGCAACTTGGCGAGATCTCATCTCTACAATAAATCAAAAATTAGCCAGGCATAGTGGCGCATGCCTATAGTTCCAGCTACTTGGAAGGCTGAGGCAGAAAGATCACCTGAGCCCAGCATGTCGAGACTGCAGTGGCCATGAGCGTGCCACTGCACTTCAGTCTGGGCGACAGAGTGAGACTCCAACTCAAAAAAAAAAGAATAAAAAATAAAGGAGAAGTAGCACTCCATCTTTAAAAACAAATCAAATACAAAAGTAATGCAGTAACATTTGAATTTTAAATTTTTGAATCCTAATATGAACATTAGCAAAATATATTTAGTGATATTTATAGTCTCTAAAACTAAGTAAAAATAGCAGAAATGCTATGTTAAGCATCGTATATGACAGGAGGCAGAGAAGGACAAGAGAAATTCTCACTTCATACCCAGTGACTGTTCTGATAGTGTTTAGAAAATAAAGATAACTAAATGAAGGCCATGATACTTCAGAGTTCTAAATGCACATAGATCATCAAGGCCTGCGCTGTATTTTAAAACACCCAGAATAGAATAAGAAAATTTCCTGGTTTTTGGACTAAACAGTATTTTCATTTTCCTTCTCTCTCTCTCTCTCTCTCCACTGCCCGCCTCCCTTTTCCCCTTCCTCCTCCTCGTCCTCCTTCTCCTCTCCCTCCCAATGTGTGTGTGAAATTTCTTGGGGGGGGGATAGGGGTGCAGGACCAATATTTCCAACTGTAGTATAATCTTGCAGTAAAAATAATCGCCCAAAGAGCTCAGTAAAATTATAGATTCCCAAGTTCCTCTCTCAGAGATCCTAAGTTAGCAGATCTTAGGTGAAGCCTGAAGTCAAGGGTTTAAAAAAGTATCCCAGATGATTCCAATGTAACAAGACTTGTGAATCTTTAGTATAGAAAATATTCCTCTGTGAATCAGGATGTTTTCTATCATTTCAATGATATTACAATATTTCTCTGACTCACAAAAAATGAAAAAATCATGAATATGCTCTTTTCTTTTTTTCTTTATTTTAAAGATGTGGGGTACAATTCAGAGTTAGGTATACAAATGTTCATTATGCAGGCACCCTTGTCGATGAAGTGTGCCCCTCCCTCCCCTGGCAGTTTCCCTCAACTGCTAAGACCCCCCACACACACACACACCTGGCAGTTTCCCCCTACTGCCAATCCCTTTCTTATAGTATTATGATAATTGTTCAAGGTCTGCTTATGAGTGAGAACATACGGTACTCTGGTCCTTGTTTCTGTAATAGATCACTGAGTATATGTACATGCTTTTTAATTACCCAACATCAACTACTCTTCATATACAATAATAAATAATTTATACATATTTCTTGAGGGTTAATCATACATACCACATCCCCAAATGGCACCAAATTTGGTTTCTCCTGCACAGTTTCCAGTTCTTCACTTTCAGTTCCTTCAAGAGTTTTTCTCAGCATCTATAATGTAAATACATTGATTTAAGACTTGAGAAGGAAAAGAACATAGCTACGTGAAAGATTAATTCCATTCAATGATTATTTTATGAGTATCTAGAAAGTATCAGGTACTGTAGGTAGTGGGATATTAATAAGATTAAAAAATTCAGTCAAAAAATTAGCCAGCCACGGTGGCATATGCCTACAGTCCCAGCTACTTGGGAGGCTGAGGCAGAAGGATCATCTGAGCCTAGAAGGCTGAGGCTTTAGTGAGCCGTGAACGCCACTGCACTCCAGCCTGGGTGACTTAGAGAGGTGTCCAAAAAAAGAAAAGAAAGAAAATTATCCCTTTTCTCATGAGTTTAGTAACAGGGAAATAACAAAGTACAAAATTAAATATAAAATCATTAAGGGAATCACGAAAGAGAGGAAACGTGCATAGTAGTATAAGCAATTAGTTCTTCAGTTTATTAAGAGATTGTACATATATAGTAGGTTATCTCGAAAAGTTTATAAGAAGAGAGTTCTAATTGATCCTAGTATAGAAGATACCTTGAATCTGAATCTCTACTCAAATATATATATGGAGTACAAATAAAACCACAGACACGTGCCTCAACATCATTCAGATAGAAAACGTCACAAACTTCAGATCTCCTATATGTAGAGAAACAAAATACAAATTCCAACAGAGGTCTCACAGGAACTCCAGTCATGACTCTAAACATGTGGGGACAAAGAATAAGGGAAGAGAAACCTTGACAGACTCTGGAAAAGAGCAGACAGGGTGGGGAACACAAAGGAAGCACAGACTACATCATCTTGGGAAAGAGAAAATTCAACACCAAGTGCAAATACTCAGACCACAGATCGAGGACTTAGTTCACGCCAATGGCTACAGAGAAGGGACCTGAAAGAGAAAGTCAGAAATCACATCCTCAGATAAGCATTGCTTCTGGGGAGGAGACAGAGAAGAGACATTCTTTGTATACACGGCTACGAAGAGAAAAAAGGGTATAAGAGGAGGAAACTAAAGTCACCAGAAAAACCAAAAAAGAACCTCTCACTCCCCATCAATTTCAACTTCATTCATTTAAAAAAGCAGCACAGCCGGGCTCGGTGGCTCAGCCTGTAATCCCGTGCCTTTGGGAGGCTGAGGTGAGTGGATTGCCTGAGCCCGCGGGTTCAAGACCCGCCTGGGCAGCAAGACCTCATCTCTACAATAAATCAAAAAAGCAGCCGGGCGTGGTAGCGCACGCCTGTAATTCCGGCTACTCGGAAGGCTGAGGCGGAAGGATCGCCGGAGCCCAGCAGGTCGAGGCTGCGGTGGCCGGGAGCGGCCATTGCACTCCAGTCTGGGCAACAGAGTGAGACTCCAACTCAAAAAAAAAAAAAGAAAAAGCAGCACTTTCATACACTGAAGGAAGAGGGCACACTTAAACCATGTCCAGGAAATGATTAGCAATAAGAAAAATCAAACCAACTACATTAGAAGCTATTATAAGGAGAAAATAGGGGGAAATTTTCAGCTGATAAAAAAATTCTCCCCCCTAAATAACCAAAAGTACGAGTAAATTATAACACAAAACCTCAAACTGAATTAAATATCTTCAAAAAGGCATTCGAAAAAATTTTAAGTGTACAATTACAACTTCAACTATTAAAACAAAAATTGGGTCAGGCATGGTGGCTCGCACCTGTAATCACACTTCAGGAGCGTGAGGCAGGAGGATCACTTGAGCCCAAGAGTGTGAGACCAGCCTGGGCAACAGAGCAAAACTCCTGTATCTACAGAAAAATAAAATATTAGCCTAGTGTGGTAGTATACATGTGTAATCCCAGCTACTCGGGAGGATGAGGCAGGAGAATCACTTGAGCCCAAATGTTCAAGGTTGCAGTGAGCTGTGATCATGCCACTGCACTTCAGTCTGGGTATAACAGAGCAAGACTCTGTCTCAAAGTCAAACAAACAAACACACCTCAGAAATCGATCAAAAAGAAGAAAAAAATTAAATGAGTGTATCAACTCAGGAAAGAAATTTTGTTAAAAGACAAACCAACTCAGAATTAAAGACAAGAGTTACAAGGTGCCCAAGATAGCATTGATTCAAATGAAATCTTGATACCAGGGGTTGGAAAAGACAAGAAACCAATGAAGAGAATGAAAATGAGATAGAGAAAGAAATATAGAAAGTCAGAGAAAAGTGGTTGAGTTGGAAGACAGAGAAACAAGAAATCCTTGAAAAAGAGAAAACAGTGGGAAAAAAACTGATAATTAAACTGATAATCCAAGATTTTAAGCAGTGAGAGAAAATTCTACATATGGCTAGGGCTTACTATGTGTCTAGGAAAACTGAGTCATAATGATCAACTCCAAGATATGTCCTAGTATAACTGCTGGGCTTTATAAAAACATGTTGCCTCCAGCCAAAATGACCAAATTATTTACAAAGGTTAAACTAGTTCAACTCCTGTGGAAAACAACTTGGAGATTTCTCAAAGAACTAAAAATAGGTTCGCTATTTGACCCAGCAATCCCACTACTGAATATACATCCAAAGAAGCATAAATCACTTCACAAAAAAGACATGCATGTATATGTTTATCGCAGCACTATCTACAATAGCAAAAACATGGAGCCAATCGAGGTGCCCATCAACAGTGGACTTAATAAAGAAAACACAGTACACATACACCACGGAATATTATGCAGGCATAAAAAAAGAACAAAAGCATGTCCTTTGCAGCACCATGGGTAAAGTTGGAGACCATTTAAGTCATTTATCACAGAAACAGAAAACTGAATGCCTCGTGTTCTTATTTATAAGTGGGAGCTAAACACTGAATATACACTGGCATAAGAATGGAAACAGAGACACCTGAGACTCCTAAAGGGAGGATGGAAAGAGGGGCATAAGGGTTTAAAAACTACCCATTGGGTACGATGCTCACATCCTGGGCGATGAGCTCAACAGAACCCCAAACCTCACCAACATACAATATACCTATGTATCAAACCTGCACATGTACCCCTTGAATCTAAGTAAAATTAAAAAAAAAGAACTAACACTCGTATCTGCTTTGTCAAGAGCAACATACAAAGCAATGCAGCCACAGAATAGCAATTCCATAAGTTGAAGGCAAGAAAAGTCAAGCCAAAGATTTTTATCCAACCCAGTAATCCTTCAAGTATCAAGGCTATTTAAAAATGTATGAAACAGGCACTCCAGGGAAAACTTTACTCTTGAGCCCCTCTCAAGAAATCTACTAAAGGATGAGCTTCATCTAAACCAAAAGATAGCAGGAAAAACTCTGGCATAAGACTTAATGGAGTGCAGTTAATATATTTAATTGCAGAGTTAAGACTAAAGCAAGGGAGAGGATATGTGGGGAAGAAGACCATGCCAACATTACATGCTCTGGTGAAGAAAAAAGGGTGCAACCTTCAAAAAATGGGAAAAGACAGAGAAAAAGGGAAATCTAGAATATATTGTAAACCAATGAGTAAATAATAGGTGGGAAGTAAAGGATCCAGTTGACAATGATAAACCCAAGAGAAAAAGATTAAGTAGGAAAAATGAGGATGAAGGGCACTAGAAAAAGCATAAATACAAAGGTTACCACTGGAACAAAAATACAAACTTTGCTAAATACCAAAAGAAATTGCAAAAGAGCAAAATAAAAAGAACACATGAAAAAGACATGGTAAGTACAATATAATATACTGAGACCAAACATGTCAGTCACATCAATAAATATGTATGGGTTTAACACACCTATTAAAGGAAAAAGATGCTGAAATCGGCTCAATAAAGCAAAGTCTAAGTTTATGCATAATACATTGTGTGACCATCCATCCTGATTTGCCCAGGATGAAGGAATTTCCTAGGGTTCTGGACATTCAGAATAGTCTCAGGCAAATCAGAGCAGTTGGTCACCCTCTTAAATACAAGAGACACATCTAAAACAGTGATTCAAATAGGCTAACATAAAGAGATAGGTAAAGGTATACTAACTGAAGAGAAAACAATAAAAAAGTAGAGAACTAGACACTGGTATCAGAGTAGAATTTAGGGCAAAAGCCACTGCCTGACACAAAGGAGAATAGTTTTAAGTGCCATAATCTGCACTAAAGATGTAAGAGTGATAAATTTACCCTGAAGATATACCTGCAGCAAATAAAAATACATATCACAAAGTTTTTCATTGCAGTATTATCTGCAACTGCAAAATATTGCAAACTATCTACTTAAAGGCCCATAATAGGGGACTGGTTGAATAAACTATAGTATATCTATACAATGGAGTAATATGCCACTGTAAAATTAAAAGAATGAGGAAGATTGCTATGAAATAATAGTGATTTAAAGAATAGATTGTTAAATGAAAAAAGCAAAGTGCAACCTTTTGTCTTAGAAAGCAGAGGAAACATGCACACATGTATCTGAAGTAACATAGGAAGAATAAACTATAAGCTAGTTATCAAAAAGGGAGGGGTGTAGAGGCTAGGATGAAAGAGGAGGTGACACTTCCCTGAGTATACCTTTCATATAGTTTTAATTTTTGAAAGTATATAATGTTCATATACAAAAAATAAAATTATATCAACAAGGGTGGGAAAAAACTCTGAAACTAAACACAAATAGGAATAAACGAGCCCAACTGAACTTCAAGTGAATAACAAAACCAAAACCACATCAAAAGAAAAAATAAAAGAATGCAAAAGTTTTGAACTCTTCTTAGTAACTTTGATTTTTGTTGTAGTATGGCTGCAGCAATTCTGAAACTATTTTATATGTATTGTAGCACCAAGCAATGTATGAATGTATGATAATATTGAGAGCCAGTGTTTCCACTTCAAAAGAAGGAAATACAAACAATATATGGAGGAAGGCAAGAAAGAGCCCCATAGAACTGATTGAAACTGAAAGTATAGATATAAACTCATGAATTCACACAGGTCTGGCTGTGGAAAACCTTAGAAGCAATGATACCTCAGTAGCAATAAGCACACTTAACACACATATCTTGGGTTTCTAAATACCATTATCCATTAAAAGAAAGTTAATAGATCCAAGACTGTAAAAGGGAACATATAGATGAGCACAAAACATCTTTTGGGTCCAGAAAGAAAGAATGTGTTCAAGATAATGCCAAAAGTTATAGGAGCTACTATGTAGGGGTGCCCACTGACAAACTCCAGAACAGTTTGAATATAAAAATAAATAAAGAAAACAACAATGTATTATAACCCATTGAACCCATGAGTTTATACAGATAATAGGCAAAAAAATGAATAAATGAAATGACTCTTCCTTTTGACAGAATGCCGACTGATAAGAGCAGGAGTAGTAGAGTTGAAAAGTACCATTTTGCAACCATCATAGCAAAGATTTTGGGGAGGGGGTGGTGAATCACCAATACATCTACACCTGGGGGAAAATTTTGATAGGAACAAAAATATTTATACAGTATTTAAGTAACTTCTCACAGATTGCTTATTAGGTGCAAGAGGAACAATAGTAGCTATACACCTTGGCTCGTTAATCAAAACTAATAGCATCATCAATAATAATATCATCAATATAACCCCACATGAAAGGTCTCAGCGTAGCTAGCAAAGTTCTATTTCTTGGCCAAGTGGTGATTACAAGAATATTTACCTTGTATTTCATTAAACAAAATTTGTTTTATGTAATTTTCTGTATCTGTGCTTTATTTTTCAATAAAAAGTCAAAATATTAAAAATAATAAACAAAATAACACTTAGAAAATCATGGAATTTGAACACTAGATATTGGGCGATACTGAGAAGCTATTCCTAAGTTAGGGTAGTTATTGTAATGAAACTGTGGTTATATTTTTTTAAATAATCATTATCATTTAGGGATATACACTAAAATATCCTTAAAGCAACAACAAGGAAATAATAGCTCACTTATGGGGGAAAAGTATTTGAATGACAGCAGATTTCTCATCAAAAACCATGGAGACTAGAAGGAAGTGGTAAAACATGTTTCAAGTGCTAACTGAAATGTTAACCCCAAATCCTAACCTCAGTGAAAATATCTATCAAGAATAAAGGGAAAAATCAAGATATTCTCAGATGAAGAAAAACTAAACATGTTTCACCATAAGAGTTATCTTTTAAAAAAAAAACTAACTGAAGTTCTCTAAACAGAAAGGAAATTATTTTTACAAAAAAAAGAAGAAGAAAGAAATCTTGAAACATTTGGAAGTAGAAAGAGCACAGTCAGGGAAACTGTCAGGGGAGGGGTAGGGTGGGATTGGCAGTAGGGAAATTGCTAGGGAAGGGAGGGGCATACCTCATCAACAAGGGTACCTGGATGATCAATGTTTATACACCTAACCCTGAATTGTATACCACATCTTTATAATACAAATTTTAAAAACTAAAATAAATAAATAAATAAAGACAACTGAAAAGAAGTAAATAATTTCCATTCATTCCATGAGGCTAGCCTTACTCTGGTGCTAAAGCAAAACATAAACATTACAGAAAAGAAAACTACATAGTTGAAAAAGTTTTTAATAAACTTCTATAAAATCTAAAAAAAAAGAAAGAGCACAGTCAGCAAAAATGTGGGTAAAGACAATAGACTTTCTTTTTCCTCTTGAGCTTTCTAAATTATGTTTGCCAGTGGAAGCAAAAATTATACTGTCTGATGTGGCTCTAAGTGCATATAGAGGAAATATTTAAAACAATTATAAAATGGAGAAGGGTAAAGAGACATAAAGGAAAGGAAAGTTTATGTATTTCATCTGACCTAGTAAGAGGGTGATGCTGGGACAACCCCTTCGGGTCCCCTCCCATGTGGGAGCTTTTCTGTCCTCAATAAATCCTGCTTTCTCACTTTAAAAAGGGGGGGAGGGGAGGTGATGCCAGTATATTGTGATAAGTTATATATATGTAATGTAATATCTAGAGCAGCCATATGTATATGATAGTCAAAGACACTATAGAGAAATAAAAATGGAATTCTAAAAGAGGTTCAAATACACACAAAAAAGGCAAGAAAAATAGGTTCAAAAACATAGAACTAGTAAGGCATGGTGGTTCATATCTATAATCCCAGCACTTTGGGAGACCGAGGAGGGAGGACTGTTTGAGCCCAGGAGTTTGAGATAAGCCTAGGCAACACAGCAAGATCTCATCTCTACAAAAAAATAAAAATAAAAATAAATTAGCTGGGTATGGTGGTGCATGCCTACAGTCCCAGCTTACTTGGAAGGCTGAGGCTGAAGGATTGCCTGAGCCCAGGAAATTGAGGCTGCAGTGAGCCACGATCATGCCACTGCACTCTAGCCTGGGTGCCAAAGTGAGACCATGACTCAAAAAAGAAAGAGATAAATAAAGGCAAAAAAAAAAAATGACAGACCAAAGCCCTAATATAGCAATGATTGCATTAAATGTAAATGGTCTAAATATACCAATTGAAAGATAAAGATTAAAAAAGGGGATTAAAAAACATGACCTAAATATGTGCTGACTACAAGAAACTTACCTCTAATACAATGTTATAGAAAAGTTGAAAGTAAAAGGATGGGGAAGTGTGTGTGTATGCAACATTATATAATGCAAACATTAATCAAACAAAAGCAAGAATGGCTATATTAACTTGAGGTAAAGTAGACTTCAGCACAAAGGAAATTACCAGACAGAGAGGCAGACAATATATAATGATGAAAGGGTCAGTCTACCAAGAAGATACAGCAATCCTAAATGTATATGTCCCAAACAACAGAGCTGAAAAATATGTTACAAAAAAATTAATAGAACTGAAAAGAGAAAAATATAAATCCACACTTACAGTTTCAGTATTAAACAATCCTTTCTCAGTAATTTATAGAGCAACTAGACAAAGAAAATCAACAAGGGTGTAGAAGTACTCAGCAATACCATAGATCAGCAGGATCTAATAGGCATGTATAGACTATTCCATCCAAAAACAGCAGGATACATATTTCTTTCATGTTTCTATGGAACATATACCAAGGTTATACAATTGACCTTTGAACAACACAGAAGCTAGGGATGTCAACCTCTCTACAGTTGAAAATCCATATATAACTTTTGACTTCCCAAAACCTTATCTACTAATAAATAGCCTACTGTTGACAGAAGCCTTACTGATAACAGAAATAGTCAATTAACACATATCTTGTAGGTCATATGTATTACATACTATATTCTTATAATAAAGTAAGCTAGAGAAAAGAAAATGATATTAAGAAAATTGTAAGGAAGAGAAATAGATATTTACTATTCATCAAGTGGAAAAAGACCATCATAAAAGCCTTCATCCTCATAGTCTTCGCAATGAGCTGGCTGAGGAGGGGTTGGTCTTGCTGTCTCAGGGGTAGCAGAGGAGGAAGAAAATCCACATATAAGTGGACCCATGACCTGTGTTGCTCAAGGGTCAACTGTACCATATCTTGGACAATAAAACAGACTACTGCAAATTTAAATAATTGAAATAACACAAGTTTTACTTTCCTACTACAATGGACTAAAACTAGAAACAACAAAGATAATAGGGAAACCTCCAAATACTTAGAAACTAAACATACTTCCAAGTAACCCAGTACAATGGTTCATGCCTGTAATCCTAGTGCTTTGGGAGGACAAGGAAAGAGGATCACTTGAGGCCAAGACTTCAAAACCATCCTGGGCAATATAGGAAGACCTTGTCTTCCTATATTAAATTTAAAAATTAACTAGACATGATGGCATGTGCTTGTAGTTCCAGCTTCTTGGGAGTCTGAAGCAGGAGGATCCTTGAACCCAGAAGTTCCAGGCTGCAGTGAGCTATGCTTGGGCCACTGCACTCCAGCATGGGTGACAAAGCAAGACCCTATCTAAAAATAAGTAAATAAACTCATATCAGGAGAAGTCAAAGAGAAGGTCTCAAAGAAAGTTTAGAATATATTAAACATAATTTAAATGAAAATCTAATACATCAAAATGTGTGGGGCATGGCGAAAGCAGTACTGAGAGAAAAATTTATAGCACTAAATGCATATATAATAAAATATAAAAAGTCACAAATTAATAATCTAAGCTCCCACCTCAAGGACCCAGCAAAAGAATGACAAAACAAACCCGAAGCAAGTAGAAGGGAGGAAATAATAAAGATAGAAGAAAAAAAATCATGGAAATTGAACACAGAAAAGCAATGAAGAAAATAAATACTTTGTTCTTTGGAAAGATCAATAAAATTGACAAAATTCTTGAAAGACGGACCCATAAAGAAGATGCAAATTACCAATATCAAAAATAAAACAGGACATATTGTTACAGACTTCTAGATAGTCAAAGAATAACAAGAGAATATTAAGAACAACTCTACACATATAAATATGATAACGAAGGTGAAATGGATCCATTCCTCAAAACAAATCCCCATAATCACCCACTATGATGCAGATAATCTTAATAGCCCTATAACTATTTTTTTTAAATCGAATTTCTAATTTTTAAATTCCTAAGAGTCTCCAGGCCCAGGTGGTTTCACAGGAGAATTTCACCAAATGCTTACAAAAGAATTTATGCCAGTTTTACACAATATTTTCCAGAAAACAGATGAAAAAGGAACACTTCGCAATCTAGTATTACCCTAGACAAAGGCTACACCAAAAAATGAAGCCTAAAAACCAGTATCTCTCACAAATACAGACACAAATCTTGACAAAATACAAGCAGTTAGAATTCAGCATATATAAAAAGAAGTATACACTGTAATGAGATAGGGTTTACTTCAAGCCTAAATCAATATTTTAAAGTCAATCAATGTAATCCACCATATTAACAAGCTAAAGAATAAAAATCACATAACTCTGTGGGTTTTTCCTAAAATGTTATCCTATAGCTAACTCCCAATATGCTCTCAATTTATCATAACAAAACTTTAAGAGTATTCTAAATTTGGGGGACTGCGGGGTACCTCACAGAGCAAGTAATTCAACTCCATTTTAGAGATGAACATCATCTTTTTGAATACATTTCCCAACAAATACTTTTATCTGTTCTACTTCTTAATAACTTAAGACCAACAGAAGATGTAAAATGTCCTAATAGCCTCGAACGACTTTGAAAGGGAAAGTATCAACTTGGCTTTGCCATTGAGATCTCCATGCTGGGTGGTACCCCTAAATAGAGTGGTCATCCCAAAAGGCCAATAATCCACTTTGCCGACCTGATGTGGATTAGCTTTTGCAGGTTCTCTATGAACGGCAGGAATAAAAACAAAGGTAACTAAAGTTTCTGGAATTTGGCCCTTTAACCACATAAATGAAATCCCGATGATGATGATGACAATGACGATGACGACGACGACGACAGCAGCTGTTACTGACTCTTTGTCTTACAAACCACTATATTTTGTTTGCTTTGTTCTTTGTTCTGTGCTAAGCACTTGATATCATCTCCTTTAGTTCCCCTTTAATGAGTAAGGCAGGCAGTCATTATTGACTGCATGTAACACAATAAAAGGAGCCGATGCAGTGACTTGTGCCTGTAATTCCAACACTTTGGGAGGCTGAGGTGGGAGGATCGCTTGAACCCAGGAGTTCGAGACCAGCCTGGGCAACATAGCGAGACCTCGTCAAAAAATTAGCCGGGTGTGGTGGCCCAGCTACTGGGAGGCTGAGGCAGAAGGATCACCTGAGCCCAGCAGGTAGAGGCTGTGGTAGCCGTGAGCGTGACACTGCACACTCCAGCCTGGATGACAGAGAGAGACCCCGACTCAAAAAAAAGGGAGAGAGAGAGAGAGAGGGAGGAAGGAAACAGATGTCCCCGACAAGTTAATAGCCATCCAGGGTCTCCCAAGTCAACTCCCCTGTGGTCTTACCACCCTCCACTTTGGGCCGGCTCTCCCTCGGACTGCACGCACTGACCCCTGGAGCCCCCGGCTGGCGCCCCCGCGGGCCCATCCACTCACTTCCAGCAGGCGGTGCCCGGTGCCATGCTGGCCCTTGTCCTTGGGCTTGGTGGTCTTGCTGGGGTCCTGGGCGTGGTGGACCAAGGGAACCTCGTAGCCTCTCTTGTGCACGACATCCAGGCTGCTGTAGGGATTCCTCTGGAGCAGAGGGGCTGTGAACTGGGCAGACACCCGCCCGCCGCGGCTGTCCGCGGGGTTGGAAGGCGCGCCTGGCTCTCCGGGCGACTCCATCGCTCCATCCTCCGCGGCCTGTGTGCGCCCAACCGACGGCCCGCCACTGCGCAGGCGCGGCCGCCCCACGTCTCTGCGCTTCTCTCGTGCCGCCTGGATAGACCCGCTCAGACCCGGCCGGCGGGGGCGCTGGCTTTGCAGGTGGGGTGCTTGGCGGGCCCGGCCGTTGGGCTGCCAGCGCTGGCAAGGCGGTGTCGGCCTCCTCTAGAAGGACGCCAGAGCACGCAGGTGGAGAGCAACGAGGTGATTAACAGCTTGGTACCTTGTTCACCCTCCAACCCCTCCGCCGCATGAGCCCTTTTCTCCCCGCACCACTTATTTTTCTTATGTATGCATGTGTTTGTTTGTTTGTTTGTTTGTTTGTTTTTAGAGACCAGGACTCCCTCTGTCACCCAGGCTAAAGTATGATCATTGATCGCTACAGCCTCCAACTCTTGGCCTCAAGCACCAGCTCAACCTCCGACAAACCTGGGATAGTCTGCATCACCACGACTGGCTATTTTATTATTATGTTTGGGGTTTTTTTCAGAGACAGGGATTTTACTATGTTGACCAGTGTAGTCTTAAACTTCTGGCCTCCAACCGATTTTTCCTCTTTGGCCTCCCAAAGTGCTGGGACTACAGGCCTGAACCATCATGCCAGGCCACACTATTTCTTTCTAGGAGATTTTCAATGTCAGTCATCACTTCCTGTACACTATCCTCTGAGTCCCTGATATGAAATTTCCAGCAGTCTACTTGGACTTCTTTCCCCAGTTGTTCCACAGACACATAACATGACACAATATTCATCTTCCCTCCTAAACCCCTAGTATGTTCCAAACTCATTTGATGTAGCAACATTATACCCACAAAATCTTAAAAGTTCAGACACATTTTTTAATTCTAACCCGAAATATCTGAACCCTACATTTTCCCTTTATGGCACCTAGGGGGTTTTCACACACAACGGCAAGGATTTAGGTATGCGTCTTCCAGCCTGCTGTCATCTGTCCCCTCCACTGCCCCTGTATTAGTAGTGCATGAGGAACAAACACAGTCAGAAACTTCCAGAACTTACCTATTGGCCACAAAAGTCTAAATTCCTTCCTATGGAAAATAAAACCTTCAAAATGCACTCTCCTATCTTAGGATCAATATTTATTGCTACCCTTTTTGGAATCTATTCTTCTTTAATGCAAGGACCAGCTTTCAGTTACTTCTTATAACTTCATACACATAGCCCAAAGGTAGAGTAACTGCTATCTCTAAGTTACCACATGACATATCCCTGGTCAGCCTAAATTACAGAAAGGGAGACTCTCTAAAAGAAAATGATGTCTGGCCAGGTGTGGTAGCTCATGCCTGTAATCCCAGCACTTTGGGAGATTGAGGCAGAAGGATTGCTTGAGCAAGGAGTTTGACATCAGCCTAGGCAACATAATAAGACTTCATCTCTACAACAAAAATTTTTTAAATTAACTGGGCATGATGGTGCACACCCTGTAGTCCCAGCTACTTAGGAAGCTGAGGCAGGAGGATCACTTGAGCCCAGGAGTTCAAAGCTGCAGTGAGCCGTGATTGTGCCACTGCATTCCAGCCTGCCAACAGAGTAAGACCGCTGACCCCCAAAAATAAAATGAAATGAAATAAAATAAAATCTATTCAGGAATAGGCATTACAATGGGAATACAAGTGCTATAATAAACTATGTGCATATTCGGGAAAGTAAAGAAAGATGAAGGTTTTTAAAGCAAAAATGAGTAAGATTACATAACTGTTTTGAGACACTTATCCTTGACTACAAGTATCAATAACAAGGATAGCACCAGTCCAAGACTGGACAGGCAGTTGCTGGGCAGATGCCTTCACAGAAGCATTTTTTGCCTGTAAGAGAGTGATGACCCTTGTGCAAGGTGTAGATTTTGCAGTCTTTTATGACAGTCCTAGCTACCAGCTATCTGTGCATGAAACCCTCCTCCCTTTGTGTCTTTCCCAGCTCTGTCAGGGTTTTTAACACAAGTGACTCTGATTTGATTCTGACAATTTTCACACCTTATTAGTGGACTCATACAACTAGTTCCTAATTGCAAAAGAGAGGTTTTTTTTGGTTTGTTTGTTTGTTCTTCCCCTTGTGGGCAGGAACATGATCCTTACCTTGTGTTCTTCAGGACACATGGCCTAATATCCCAAGACCCTTAATACAAGTTTGTCACTATTTGGTGTTTTAATTACTGCTCCAATGAGACTTGCTGTCTGGCAGCTCACTCTGGCACCCTTGGGTTTCCTGTTATGTAACACGATAATACAGCATCATATATGAAATAATCTTAAGAAAGAAACAAACCTAAATCTAATCAAACCTCTAGACCCAATCTTCAGTCTATAAGAAATTCAGAAGACTAAGGAACAAATTAAATGACACCATCAGGAAAAAGTCCGACTATACTGCTGAGTAGATAAGTAAGCAACTGGAGAACCCAGCCTTATCTGTGTCCCTTGGAGTACATTTGCACTTACTTTATACTGCAAAGTGGAAACCTGTCTTAAAGAATCACATTGACAATATAGAGTTCCTAGAGAAGAGGATGGAGAGGCAACCTCCAGCTTTGGTGAACAAGTCGGAGGTCATTTTGGAAGTAAATTTTGGAAGAGTGGTAAGGGCAGAAATTCAACTGCAAGATATAAATTGGGAAGTGCATGAGGAAATGGAGACATTCACTCATTTATCCAGCAAATATTTGAGTGCCAACTATGTTTATGCCAGATACTAGGCTAGACATAAGGGACGCTGAAATATACCCAACAGACATGGTCTATACTCTTCAGCTCCCACAGCCCATGAATCCTGTTTTCAAGAAGATGGGAGGTGCCATGAGAAGCACTGGGAGGGTGGCTCCACAAATAGGTTGAGGAAAGTTTTGGTTTTGTTGTTTTTAAATAAGAGAGACCAGGACATGGTTTCAGGTTGAGGGTAAGGAGTTAGAGATAGTATGAAAATGCCATAGGGAGCAGGATAACTAAGAATATAAAACTGGAGATGAGATGCACACAGAATGCATTTTAAATCATGCCAGCATTGTGCTTAGCACATCTTGTAAATGATCTCATTCCATTCATTGGACTCTTCCAAATAAAAGTCATGGGAATATAAAATGGTACCGCCATTCTAGAAAACAGTTTCGTAGTTTCTTAAAAAACTACATGTGCTGGGCATGGTGGCTCACACCTGTAATCCTAGCACTTTGAAAGGCCAAGGTGGGAGAATTGCTTGAGCTCTCACAGCAAAATTTCATCTCTACAAAAAAAAAAAAATTAAAAAAATTAGCTGGGTGTGGTGGCACTCGCCCGTAATCCCAGCACTTTGGGAGACTGAGGCAGAAGGCTTACTTGAACCCAGGAGTTTGAGGCTGTGGTGAGCCATGATTGTGCCACTGCACTGGCAAATACCATACAGCTTATCAATTTCACTCCTGGGCATTTGTCTCAGAGAAATGAGAACTTACGTTCACACAAAAACTTGCACATGAGTGTTCACAGCAGCTTTATTCATAATAGCCAAAAGCGGGAAGCATTCCCAGATATCCTTTAACAAGTGAACAATTTTTTAAAAACTGCAGTACATATGTATTTTGAAATATTACTTAGCAATAAAAAGGAATAAACGTTACACACAGCAACTTGGATGAATCTCAGGGAATTATGCGGAGCAGGAAAAAGCCAATCCCAAAAGATTACATACTGTACACTTTGATTTATAATGTTATTGAAATGACAACATTTTAGAAATAGACAGCTAAAGCCAGGCTAGGTGGCTCAGCCTGTAATCCCGCGCCTTTGGGAGGGTGAGGTGAGTGGATTGCCTGAGCCCACGGGTTCGAGACCTGCCTGGGCAACTTGG
>NW_007255974.1:306269-340788 GCF_000164805.1 Carlito syrichta | reverse complement strand
AGCAGCCACTGCACTCCAGCCTGGGGGACCGAGTGAGACTCCAACGCAAAAAAAAAAAAAGAAAGAAATAGACAGCTTAATGGTTGCCAGAGTTGGAGTTAGGGGTGCAGGGAAAAGGGTACAGGGAGGTGACAGGTGGATACATAAGACCAACACAGGGTTCTTGTAGGTTTGGGAACTATTCAATATCTTGACTAGTGGTAGATACACAGACTTTACACAAGTGATAAAATTGTATAGAACTTGAAACACACACGAGTACAAGTAAAACTGGGGAAATCTGAGTAAGACGGATGGGTTGTATCAAGGTCAATATCCTGGTTGTGACAGTCTACTTAGTTTTGGAAAATGTTATCATTGGGAGACACTGGCAACGTGTACAAAGGATCTCTCTGTATTGTTTCTTATGGTTGCATGGATCCACAATCATCTTGGTGACATTTTTCATTTTAAAATGCCAGTGAAGAGACCAAAAGCTACAGAGACCAATTTAAATTAAGAGACAAGTGAGAGAAAACAACCAAATGAAATGTACAAAGCAGGTCGGGCGCAGTGGCTCAAGCCTGTAATCCCAGTACTTTGGGAGGCCAAGGTGAGAGGATTACCTGAGCCCACGGGTTCGAGAACAGCCTGGGAAAATTGACGAGACCTCATCTCTACAATAAATAAATAAATAAATAATTGGGCATGGTAGCGCATGCCTGTAGTTCTGGCTACTTGGAAGGCTGAGGGGGAAGGATCACCTGAGCCCAACAGGTCAATGCTGGAGTGGCTGTGAGCGTGTCACTGCACTCCAGTCTGGGTGATGGAGTGAGACTCCAACTCGAAAACAAAAAACAAAACAAAACAAAAAACTGAAATGTGCAAAGCTTGATTAGATCTTGGGGACCAAGTGGAAAGATCTGAAAACGGACCAGATATATGATATTCTGAAATTCTTGTTTTCTGGCTATCTTAGTGATATTGTGCTCACACTGACAAACGCCCTTATTTTTTGAAGATACATCTGAAATATTAGGGCAAAGAGCCACGGTTACCAACTTGCTTTCAAGAGTCTTCAAAAGAAAAAAAGCAGGATGTATAAAAAAAAGATAATGTGGCAAGATTTTAACAATTATTTAATCTAAGTTGGTCTAGATTGCAGTTACGATTATACTTCCTTTGAGCATTTTTGCTTGATGGTTTTCAAATAGAGAACACTCAGGGCTCACTCGCATGTACTGCCCTTTCCTCGTCTCCATCTCCACCAGGGGATGCCCCTTTCATCCTTTAAAACCCCTGTTCACATCCACCCTTCCCTACAATTCTTTTCTAGGTTCTTCCACTCTTGTCCCTACCTATGTCTCTCTGACTAACTCTTGAACCTCTAGAAGACAGGTACCACACTTTATTCATTTTTTTTTCATTTTGTCCTACAAGCCTAGCTAGTCGACCAGGATAAAAACAAGTCATTGATCACAATCTGAGCTTTATGCTTCATACTAGACTAAAATGGTGTAGGTAGGCCAGAGGTCCCAAATGCTGACCACTCTATCTGCTATATCACAATCACCAGGAGTACCTTCCTTTAAAGGTAGTTTTCCAGGCCCCACCTCTGACCTATCGAATGTGAATCTATGAGCATGAAGCCTAGGAGTCTATACATGTTTTGTTCTGTTTGATGGGGTGGCAGAGGCAGCCATTACTGAATACCTTATTTTGCAATAAGAAAAGTTCCACCAGGGGTCTTGCCTTCTGACACCGCAGAAACTCTATCACTCTACTCACACTTGATGTGAGGTGAAACATAAGAAAAATGATGATTTTGATCCAATCGTATGCTTTCAAGGCTGGGAACTCCAATAGGGTTCTAGTTGATCGAGCTTGGCTTCCGGCATAGTAACTTTAACAAGGCAGTGAGAACATCCCAATGGAGAAAGGAGTTGAATGTCAAGGCACCTATGAGTTTTGGTCTGATGCCTCAGGCTCCGTGTTTGGTTCAAGAGGAGAGGTCTACTCAGCTGGCTGATGCTTGAAACTTTCATGGGTTTTTCTGTCCAAAGTCTAATCGGCTAGGACTTCTTTCTAGAAAACTGAGCCTTTTGTCACTGGGCAAGGTGCCCATGTTATCTGTCCAGTGCAGTGCCTCAACACCATTTTGGCCATGAAAGTATCGTAAGTCAGTGAGTAATAAGAAACCATAATGTCCCACAAATCTGTCCTACTGAAAGCTGGAGGTTACATGAATTTTCATCCACAGCCTTAGTAACCTGCCTCGAGTTAATCACTGCAAGATCATTCCTGCATTAGCAGTGAACTTCTTCCAAGCTTTCTAATTATCATGATCAAAGGAATCTTTGGTAGGCACCATTGTGTTTTCACTGAGGAAGGATTTATACAGGTCCACCAGCTGCTCAGGATTATGTACCTCCTGGGTTGTACTTCCCAGACCTGAAGGAATTCAGAAGTGACTATGCCCATGCCAATTACAATATTATCAACGTAGCCAGCTTTCCCGGTTGCATTCTGTAGCAGCTCTAACCTTCTTTATTCCCTAGGATGCTGGGAGCAAAACTCCCCCAAACCCTGTATTAGCTTTCCCTTGCTGCCATAACAAATTATCACACATGCTGGGCTCAGTGGCTCAGCCTGTAATCCCACGCCTTTGGGAGGCTGGGGTGCATGGATTGCCTGAGCCCACGGGTTCAAGACCTGCCTGGGCAACTTGGCGAGACCTCATCTCTACCATAAATCAAAAAATTAACCAGGCGTGGTAGCGCACGCCTGTAGTTCCAGCTACTTGGAAGGCTGAGGCGGAAGGATCGCCGGAGCCCAGCAAGTCAAGGCTGTGGTGGCTGGGAGCGTGCCACTGCACTCCAGTCTGGGCGACAGAGTAAGACTCCAACTAAAAAAAAAAACCCAAAACAAAACAAATTATCACACATTTAGCAACTTAACCAATATATGTTGGCTGTCATACAGTTCTGTAGACCAAGACTGACATGGGTAGCACCAGGTCAAAACTAAGGCATCCATAGAGCTGCATTCCTATCTGGAAGCTCTAAGGGAGGGTCTGTTTCCAGGCTCACTTGGGATGCTGGTAGGGTTCATTCCTCGCAGTTATGGGACTGAAATCCATCTCTTACTGGGCCATACTCAGCAGCTAGAGGTCACTCACTTGCCTTGGCTTGTGGCACCTCCTCCATCTTCAAAGCCAGCAACATCATTACTTTCTGACCTCTTTTTGACCACAGACACAAACAGTTCTCTTCTCTGCTTTCAAGGACTCATGAGATTACACTAGGCCCACCCAGATAGTACAGGGCTATCTCCCCATATAAAGGATTATAATTTTAATCACATCAGCAAAATCCCTTTTACCATGTAAGGTAATAAATTCCCAGGTTCCCAGGATCAGGACATGGACATATTTGGGGACATTGTCCAGCCTAACATAAGTCCCACATTGGTAGCAGCTGTCTCCTGCTTCTCCTTGGTGACCCTGCTTGGCTGTCATGAGCATGGCTGCCCTGAAGTGTGCTGTCAGGGAAGATCATGAACTGCTATATTGTCAGTTTGCAACCAGAATAACCACTGCTGACCACAGTGACAGCTGGATCTGGCAGGATGCCTTCAGAATTGCTAGCACATTCACAACGCTGTGGCAGCAGGAAAAACACCTTTTCAGCAGCTCCAGCCTTACAGACAGCAAAAATCATTCCCAGTATGGTGCTTGCACCACTCTCAGACCCACCCAACTCTACCATCAACGTGTTGACCCTCTTCCATTCCACCACACTCAGCTGCTTGCACATCAGAGCAGACCCAGCAGTCCTACTGATGAGCTCAAAAGCCTTGGAGACACTTCTTCCCACAGCAAGTCTTGGTACCATCTCGAGCTCTAGGGTGTCACAGACACCAGCTGAGGCACCACCGGATACAGCTGTAAAGAGACCTTTCCCAGTGCAGGGCCCACCTCACTAGTTGAATCTCCTGGAAAGCCAAAGATCTCCCAACAAAGAGCTTGAGAATAGGGATAATGAATTTCTACTCATGTTTCTTGTCATTCAAAGAGACAGAGGGAAGGGTACTGCAGATGTCACCTGGGAGTGTCAGCCTCACAAGTCAAAGGCCTCTCCTCATTCCGCTGAGCCTTGACGTGCTCCACTGCTCTTCTGCTACATATTTTCTAAAGTTCCCTATGTAATCCTGACAGGCAACCAGATATAGAAACCACTGGTACAGATTTTAAAGAGAAGTAACTTTGTAGGCCATAAAATTTTTCAAACAAAATATACATTTTATTAGCCATGATATAAAGCATCTTCAAAGCTAAGTTACATTGCAATTATTATATGATACATCACCAATAAGTCAGTTTCAGAAAAAGACAAATTTCATAATTCAATTAATTAAGGAGACATGAAAAATAAGTAACGAAGGCCTTTTTTCCCTTCTGCCCTATTCCCTAAATTTATGTTTAAATCTGATATATATTTTATAACACTAAAGTTATGACTTTTTCTGAACAAGTGCTTTTTAAGATAATGATTATAAACACAACTAATTTGAGAAAACAGGAGGGATAGACATTTTCTCTGGTGGGCTTCTAGCTCATTACCTCCTTTGTCATTAAGATAAGGCTACAGAATGTGATGTTTGGTATAAACAGCAGATACAGTTTTAACATTTTTCATAATCTTGAGAAGTGTTTCAGTATTATACAATCAAAAATCTATTACAAATACACATATACACATCTTATAAAAATACATTTTAAAACAAAAATGGAAAAAATACTGCATCTTTATTCTTCTGAAGGTGCACTGGTATTATGAAGAGGCTTTGATTCCTGTATCTTTATCAGGATATTCTTCCACATCAGAGGAGAACATCAGCTCTGGAGGAGAAAATGAACAGATCATACTTAAAACAGTTTCCCAGTGCCTCCAAAACAGCTTCTTAGATTATTGGCATAATGTACAGTAAAGGAAAGCCCTCAAGTATAAGTTCTAAGAATTCTTGACAGTGAAATCTGATTTAAAAATAAGCTAATAGGCTGGGCACAGTGGCTTAAGCCTGTAATCCCAGCATTTCAGGAGGCTGCAGCGAGTGGATTGCCTGAGCCCACGGGTTCAAGACCAGCCTGGGCAACATGGTGAGACCTTGTCTCTACCAAAACAAAAAAAAACAAAATTAGCTGGGTGTGGTAGCGCACACCTTCAGTTCTGGCTACTTGGAAGGCTGAGGTGGAAGGATTAGAGCCCAGTAGGTTGACACTGGGGTGGCCATGAGCATGCCACTACACTCCAGCCTGGGTGACAGAGTGAGACTCCAACTCAAAAAAAAAAGGCTAGCTAATAACAAATGTACACGTTTTACATTTCAAAATGTTCCAGTTTTAAATTTATTATAAAACCCTTGAAAAATAAGACATATATTTAATGGAGACAACATAAGAAATCTTACCAGCAACTTTAAGTCACTTAGATAATCCAGGATCCTTAAGCAGTTAAAAAGTCTAAGCCTATAGTAATCAGATAATCTCAAATGTAGGGGACAGATATGGAGGCAGAACTTGTGGCTAACAACAGGTGTGTGCCAGGTTATTTAAAATGTATTATCCCTTTCAATCACAAAACAGTCCAAGCTAGGTATTATCATCCTCATCCTATGTCGACTTTTTAAACCCACATATATATTACTCACATGGCCCTGAAAGGACATATTTACCAGGTAACACACACTAGGCTTTGGACTGAACACTGCACAGCCCAGTGGGATGTAGCTTCACTCCCAACCACAGTGTAGCATGTTATCAGCTGACAGGTCTACATTTAAATTATTTCTTAATGTAGATACACAATTCATTAAAATACCAAGAAATAGAGAAAAAGAAAACCTTAAGAATCTAGCAAAGTAAATTTCTCTGATATAGGTATTATATAAAAAAATTATTTAAATAACCAAAAATTATACCAAGTGAAAGAGAAACAGTAAAATATATAAAGCCTAACAATATTTTTAAAAATACTTTAAATACATCAAAAGGTACTAAAGCTACAGGACATTCAGTGGAGCAACATGAAAATTAAGATGCAAAAAGGTACGTTCAGGAAGGAAAATATACAAGGAAATAATATTCTTTGTTGTGGCTTTAAAAATGGAAATTTTGGGAAGATTCTCCCAGTCTAAAATTGCTGAGATTTATAAGTTGTAATAAACTGATAAAAGGTAAAATGATAACCCAAGTCCAGAAACTATCCATAAAAGATGTTCAAGGGAGAACCTATGGAACACCTGCCAAGCGAATAACATTTACAAGACAAATGCCAAGGAGTTCCTCAAGCAGCACTAACAGTTAACACTTTTGCTGCTATGACTCTTTCCTCAGGTGTCCCACAAGGAGCTGAGGACTAAAGATCAGCGAATCTCACTGCACTGAACACGTTAAAGTTGAGAATACTAAATGCTGCATTAGACAATGAAGGGTTAAGGATCTGTGCCAAGCAGAGGAGGAGGTTAAGAATGACCCACTTGAGTGTGTGTCTGACACAGGCTACACAGATGAAACGTGACTTATTTCAAATTAAGAAACACTTTCATCCAAAGGAGACTGAGAAAAGCAAAGGGCAAAGATGTCCACTACACTGTGTGCAGGGTTCCAAGAGAAGAAATCCCTCCTCAGTACACATAGGGCCACAGAAGCCCCTCATCAGGGACTTCGGGCCCCTCCTGGGCATGCCTCCCTGCTGCTCTTGGCACCACTTTAACTTCACTCTGCTTGCATAATTTTAATTTAAACACGTCTGTGTTATTGGAACATTAGAAGCTAGGCACACTAAAAGAAAATTGACAAATTCATTATAGAAGATCTCAGGATATTCTTATACTATTTTTTATTTAATACCTTCACTAAGATCCATGCCTGGCCTATAAGACAAAAAAATCCAAGATAGTCCAACCAAAAGAGTCACCACCAGATTCACCACAATCCACGGATGGAGAGTCTGTTCCTCAACTCCTGCTGCCCTGGAGATGCAGAAACACTCATTAGAAATGTCTCCATTTGGGGTTCATATCTAAAAATATACCTATTTTACGAATTTTTAAAAAGCAGTCGTTCTAGATAAATCACAAGCATCAAAGAAAATGTAATTTCCCTATAAAATATATCATATGCATAATGGGAGCATTTAAACTCTGACCAGATCTGCTCTTTCCATTCATATAAATGGAAAGTCAGTGTCCCCAAGAACATTTTCTAAAAGTTTCCCTTCCAGTTTCCACGACAGCACTCATCAAGAAAGCATCTTTCCTTTCTCTCTTTACCCCATCATCCTGGCCACTCTCAACAAAGACTGCCCATCTGAGTCTTATGAACTGAAATCTCGCCCATCGTGCAGCTCCATGGCTGGCCGCTGATCTGTGGATGTTGGCTCTTCCTCTTCTGTTCTGTTGAGCACTGCTTGGTATTCTGAATCTGAGTTACCGACTCCCATCCCTGCTCTGGGGTATGAGACTCCCAGACAGGGAGTTATGGAGCACAGCTACTTCAGTTTGTCGTATGATGACTTTTTAAAAACTATCACTTGAAAATCTAAAACATATTTTTAAAAAGAAGACACTCGTCAAAAATGAAGGTGTATATGACAATAGTTATCCATTGACCAAAGGAAGAGGTATTTCTTGTCATAGGCTTGGCAACAAAAACAGGGCCTTCATTATCAGTTTTAGATGAAAACATGAAAAAGAGTGGAGGGATAAGAAAAACACCAATAATCCCGCTGTTGCTGTTATTACCATTAACAATTGCTAATGTCATTGTGATTCTTACCAGAGGCTACCATTAACAGAAGAAGGTGTGTAAAGGTGGATTCTGTCACTTGTCATTTGCTGACTCAGAGATAGTGTAAGAGCAGTAAAGTACACTGAGAAAAAGACAAATTAAATTACTAATAATTTTTAACAACTTGGTTTTTTTCTTTGAATTTATAGATTACTTTAAGGTAAAAAATAATCTGTATTTTGATGACATGAAAGAAACTCATTTGACCAACTTATATCATGTTTTGAGAACACAGGTGCAGAATGTTCTTTTTAGATGCTCACTACTTCATTACTAGAATTGTCAAGAACCTCGAAGATCTTTTAAAAAATTAAATGACCTACTCAAGGTCCTAAAACTAGTTTTATTAATATTCTCATAACTTAGAACAAAAATGTATTTGAAATTGTCAGAAAGACATAAAATAGTGTTACTAAAAGACCATACCAACTGAATCTGCTTAATGTCAAGTAGAGAATACAAAAGCTAAAAATGAAAGAATGCAGAGAAACAAATTTTTTTAAAGTTATTTAGATGAAGCTCTATTGAAAAAGAATTCTATCAAAATTATGCCTACCATGTTTTAATTACAAATTTACTAGGGTAAATTCTATAGTGATGTTTATAAGAAGCAATAATATAAAACTTTTTGAAAAATAAAATTATATTTTTCTGGTTCAAAATTATAGCATAACTCAAGTAGTACATAGTTATCAAATTAAACTAATTACTCACAGAAAGATGCTAAAGCTGTTGGATCCAGGGCAAAAAAATTTCGGATTGCTACTAAAGTTTTAGCAAAGTCAATCCTAGAAAATACAAAAGCTTCTGGTCACAGTGCAGTTGAACACCTCAAAAAACTTTATCTTCCTGACTATAGTTTTTCCCCACTCTGTTCTAATGCTACCACATACACTGTCTATTACAATGTAAAAAGCTACGGTTTTACTTAACACACACGAAAGAGTATCTTATTTACAAAGTCCACATAAAATATCTAACTAAAAGACTGTTCCTTTGGGGTTAAGACATCCTAAAGAAACAAATGAACTTCATCTGTAAAATTTCATTGGCTTCTACTTCTATTATCCATATCATGAGGATATAATTAGGCAAGGTTTTTTGTTTTTTTTAATGGGTTAAATTGTGATCTCAAAAAGATATACTGAACTCCTAAACCCTGGTACTTGTGAAGATATAATAAAGTTAAGATTAGGTCATTAGGATGAACCCTAATCCAATATGACTGGTGTCCTTATAAGAAGAGACATAGACATAGCGACACCCAGGTCAAGCACCAAGTGATGACAGAGGCACATATCAGAGTGATGCATCTACAAGCCAGGGAATGCCAGCACTGGAAGTTAGGGAGGGCCATGGATCAGACTCTCCCTCAGCACCTCCAAAAAGGACTCAAACCTTGAATACACCTTGGTTTCAGACTGCTGGCCTCTAGAACTGTGAGAGGATACAGTCTGTTGTTTTAAACCAGCCAGCATGTAGTACTTTGTTCCAGCAGTTTAGGAAACAAACACGATGGCCTGAGTCTCATCTGTGTTGGATTTAGATGATTTAGAAGATGACTATTTGGGAATTTTTGAGTTGATTATAGTTGGATGAAACTTTGGACTTATAAGTTGATGCCCATCCCCCCAAAGAAAGAACAGAAATAGACTGGCCTAAAAAATGTAATATCAAAATCATATAATTCTATTTGGAAACTGTCATAGTGACACATTTTCTCAACAATTCCTCCTGAAAAAAAGTTAGATCTGTAGTCATAACCATGTTACCTGTCAAAAGCTGAAACTGTACTTAGAGCCAGAAGCAAGTAGAGAAGACTCTGGAATGGATATGCTAGGGTCTTGTATTGTTGCAGAAGGTTTGAGAGGTTAGATAGCTGGTCTCCTGCTAGAACATATATTACAACAATATTCCACACAGCACAGCCAGCCAAGAATCCATGAGAAAAGAGACCAATCATCCTGAATGGAAAAGGGTTTCATTATTATACATGAATTACTAAAGTAAAAAGCTAAAATATTTTAAAAATCTCTTCACATATAAGAATAAAATTCAACATTTCATGAAAAGTAAAAATAAGCTTTTTCTTTTTACTTTCACTGATGGGTAGATTATTTAACTCCATGGAATGTTTTAAAAATATACCTACCCACCACTTTAAGTTGTCATTTTGTTAGCAGTATTGAACAGCCAGGACATTTTTTTTTTAATTACAGAACTCAGTTAACATTTGTTTAAGAAAAGTCCAACAAAAGCAGCCACCTGAAAGTCCGGTGCACTGAAAGTGCCACATCTCGGGTGGTCCAAGAAGGCTTCATGTCCATTGACATGTCTAGGTTTTCTGTGGTCTTTATCAACACTGAACGATCAGCAGCCTGGAATCGCCCTAAAAGCACATAACACAATTACTACCAACAAGCACAAGAAAACCCTGGCAGTCATTTTTATTATTCACATTCAAGAAGCCTCAGACTATGACTGAAATTTTACTGTTCTTCTGTCTAAAAATTCTCCTTGACTCAGTACCTATTTCAGAAGACCCTTTTATTTTGGTTACTTAAATATACTATTTTTTCATCTTTAGAAAAAATAAGCAATGTCATGCATTTTCTTTTCAACTCCAAATTAATGTTAAGTAACGATTTTAGAAATCAATTATACTATATAATGAAATAATGAACTTTCAACTCAGAATAAAATCTGGAATTCTTTAAACATGTCATAATTACAAAATTCTAATTTGAGAATACAGAAGTGCCTAAGTTTAAATGCATACACTATCAAGGAAAATCAGTATTTTGAAAACTACTTTAAATTTCTGAGGAAAAGATGCCAGAGTGTGTAGAACGGCTTTCTGTGATGGCAGAAAAGAAATGTGCTGTTTCATAAATTTCTCTTTAAAAGATTCCTATGAAAAGTACTATTTCAAATTAGCCGGGCGTGGTAGCGCGCGCCTGTAATTCTGGCTACTTGGAAAGCTGAGGAGGAAGGATCGCCGGAGCCCAGCAGGTTGAGGCTGCGGTGGTCGGGAGCGGCCACTGCACTCCAGTCTGGGCGACAGAGTGAGACTCCAACTCAAAAAAAAAAAAAAGAAAAGTACTATTTCAAATGTCAGCACTACAATATAGTGTGAACAGGACTTTATCCTTTTAGCTGTTGACCAGGAGACTTCTCATATATCCAGCAATCCACAAATGGACTTCAACAAGCAGGAAAGGCTCCATTTCAAATACCCTCACCAATCCCAGCTCTCAGGTGTTTTGGAGAATGAAAGTAGTGTGACAATTTTCCCTAAGAAAAGACAACTTCTTTGCAGACAACAGAACCACCGGTGTGTTTTATGGCCAGTTATTCTAGTAGGAAAGTCTGTGTTAAGAGAGGCAAGAATAAAAACGAAGACTGAGTGATACTGCTTGAAAGTAGATGGGGGTAAATTAAATGGCCACAAGATATGCAAGTAAAAGCACCTGATTAGAAGTCATGAGACACTGATTCAACTGCCAGTTCTACACTGACCGTGAGACACTGGATAGGCCAGTAAGCCTTTCTAGACCACAGATTTCTCATTGGTCAAGAACTCCAAGATCCCTTAGGTAGGACTTTGTGAAATCAGAGTTCCAAAACAATTTACACAAAATCTAAATGGTAAATTTTAGGGACTAACCTTTACGTTTCAGATGAGTTAATCTAGGCAGCATCTCTGTAGAACAGCAATGGGAGTACTATATGATCATGATCATGCTTTGGGTAGCTTTTTCTTAAACAGGTATCCCCCCCAAAATTCATATTTCTAAGCCCAAAGCCCCAGTGAGATGATATTTGGAGGTGGGGCCGTTGGGAGGTAATATGTTTAAACAAGGGCATAAGAGTGAGGCTCCCTTAATGAGATTAGTGTTCTTTTATGAAGAGAAAGAGACACCAGAGCTCTCCCTGCCACATGAGGACACAGTAAGCAGGAAGTCATTTGCAAGCCAGGAAGGGGCCCTCACCAAGAACCAGATCTGCTAGAATTTTGTCTTGGATTTCTCAACTTTAGGAACTAAGAAAAATAAATGTCAGTCTATGGTATTTTATTATAGCAGCCTTAGCTAAGATACATTGCAAACCCAGTCTTGTAACCAGTACATAAGACTATTCTTTAAAAGAATATACACCTAAAATGTTGTATTTCTTATTGAATATGTGGGACCATCAAGTATTTTCTCTCATTTATTTTTACTTGTAGAATTTATATTATTACCTGCCCTACCACCACAATCACTACCAATTGCAGAAGAACGGGTCAAGTACAAGTACAACAAACAGGGGAGAGGTGAGATTTTTTAAATTACCCATAATCCCATAACTCAGAAACAACCACCATTTAGTAATTTCCTATTTCCTTCCACTGCATTTTTCTGAGATCAAATTCTGCATGTATACATGTTTGTGCACACATATGTGCGAATTTTTCATTAGAATCTTTCCATAATGTGAAAAGTTCTCCCTAAACATTATGTTTAAAGGTGCAGAATATTTTATTATATAAGAAATACCACAACTTACGGAAATCATCACCTGCTTGTTTTACATTTAGGTTGTTCCCAGTTTTTCACACTAATTAGCTTATTTCCTTAATTCAGATTTCCAGAAGTATAATTACTAAGTTGAAGGATCTCCTTGTGCGATTTTTTAAAGAGTTCATGTCCCAAAACAAGGAACCTACTTACGGCTTTTCTCCACAAACACTTTGCCTACGGGCTGGCTGATGCCGGTCGGTGCGGTGAACACAGATGGCTGTTCTGGAGGACTTTGCTCATCAGTAATAACGTCTTCATCCTCTACCCCCAGCTCATTGGCATACTGGACTTCTACTGGCTGGGCTTTCCTGTAATTAGGAAATTATATTAAGGAAATGGAAAAGTATTGAATTTTTACAGACCCACATAAGGAACGACCCATGAATACAATGAAAAGAGCCCAGGACTTGGAGTCAAAATACTTGTTTTTACTCAAATAAACCTGTTATTAACTGTTATGTGCAGCAAGTCACCTCTATTTCTGTGGCCTCAGCTTTCTGTGGAAAACGAAGTAAATGAACTAAATCTATAAGGTCCTTTCCAAAAGTAAAATTTTGTGATTCCACATAGCTACTGAGCACTATTTGCAGGATCATTTTCAAACACAAACAATAGTGTTACAAAACTTCCAGTATATTTCTTTAAAGTATACTATTCATTTTGTCTTAATTTCCTATGCTAAAATACAGTTTTACTAATTGCTAAAATAATCATAATTTGAATTCTTTAAAGAATATAAATCATAATAAGAAAAAATAAATCACAATAGCCTATTTTATTATCTTTAATTTTTAATATCCTTATACCTTTTTTACTAGTTATATAAAATCTATTTGCGTTTCTCTTTTTCAGAGATGGCTTCTAAGTTTTTTTTTATTTAAGTACAATATTAATATTTGTATTTTTTCAATGGTCCACACTTTTTATATTTACCATTAGATTGGTTTAATGGATATTCTATAATATTAATCCTAGAGATATGCAGATACAAGTATTTAATTAGACTTCATGAGAAGCTACAGTTTGGAAGCTCCAAATAAAGCATGAGTGTAACCCTGGAGAATGTTTAGAAGCATAAAGAAGTTTTTACTTTGTCTTCCTTCGAGGTTTTTGAACAACTGCTTCCTCATCTGGCTCCGCATCAATCCCATTTTCATTTCGTAATAAAGATGAACTGGATGTTTTCTTTTGGGTGAAGGAAGTATCCAATTCTAAAAACAAAATAAATTTTCAGATGACTAAAACATAAAAAGAAAAGTAACATACAAGATTTTTATAAGATAGGAGAACTTGAAGAAATTTAATTGGGTAACATTTTTTTCACTATGTTACAAATCTGTAATTTTTAAAATGTTAAAAATGTTTTAAAATGTTTTAAAATGTTTTTATGTTGAACTCTTAACATAAAAACCAAAATTGCAATGCCAATAAATGTGGAAAAAAATTAAGTACTCCAACAACCACGGTGTCTTGAAGAGCCCCAAGATTACCTCCAGGTTCAGTGATTTTTTAGAGGGGATCCCAGGACCCTGAAATCATGACACTCAGAGTTATGGCTTACTACAGCAAATGGATACAAAGCAAAATCAGCAAAAAAGAAAGGCACATGGAGCCAAGTCCAGAGAAAACCAGGAACAAGCTGCTAAGAGTCCTCTATCAGTGGAGTCAAACAGGATGCGCTAATGTCTCTATCAACAAGTTGTGACAACAAATGTGACACATGCTCTACCGGGGGTTGACAGCCCCCAGTGTTTTTCACTGAGGGCTAGTCACATAAGCCTAGCACACACCAAAACTCCAGATTTCCCAGAAGGGAAGCAGATGTTCAGCAGAAATCAATTGTGTGCAAAATGCACAGTCACCTTATAATTTAGGGAAAGTTTTTTGTTGTTGTTTTTTTTTGTTTTTGTTTTTGGGTTGGAGTCTCACTCTGTTGCCCAGACTGGAGTGCAGTGGCCACTCCCAGCCACAGCAGCCTCGACCTGCTGGGCTCCGGCAATCCTTCCGCCTCAGCCTTCCAAGTAGCTGGAACTACAGGCACGCGCTACCACGCCCAGCTAATTTTTGATTTATTGTGGAGATGAGGTCTCGCCAAGTTGCCCAGGCAGGTCTCGAACCCGTGGGCTCAGGCAATCCACTCATCTCAGCCTCCCAAAGGCGTGGGATTACAGGCTGAGCCACCGAGCCCGGCTAGGCAGTTTTATGTCAGTGTGGGGAGCTGCTCCCCATCCAAGTTCCCCACTGCCAGATAAGGGCCAATCTTGCAAGCCAACCTTTCAAAGGACAGCAGCCCCAGGCCTCCTATATTCAGTCTTTTCTACATATAGGGTTTAAGCAAGCCACTGGATGCTGGGAGTTGCAATCACTAGTAAAAGTAAGGTAAAAGGGAACTGAAAACAGGAAAAACACCGGCTGGGAGCAAGGCCCCAGTAAAATGCGGCCATGATGAAGGCAAAGCCCCATGGTTCCTATTGACGGACCTTCCCTAACTTTGAAGGATTGCGTGCATAGGCTTGAGAATGTTCCCTCTTTAATTGAGATAACAGATGCACAAATGGATGATGGTATTTGACAGCAAAATTATACATAGGCATAATGGAGGTGAGATTGCAGCAAAAAGGTGCCACTTAGGGTGTGTAAGGATGTTTTTCAGTAACAGCAGGAGGCCGAGAAGAATGAGTGGGCCGCTTCCTCATAAACAACAGACCCCAGCTGAGAGCTGGTGGAAAACAACCGTTTGAGATAAAAAATAGGTTAAGATATTTTAGGATTAAATAAGTAGTTTAATGAAGATAGAATTTAGAATATTGATAGTAAGATAAGATAAACTAGTAAGATAAGAGATATATAATAGTATAAGTGATAGTTAAGAAAATATAGAGACATAAGGATAGAAATAAGATTAATAGAAATAAATATATAGTAGTAAGTAAGTTAAATAAGACTTAGGGTTAAGGTTTAGCTTTATAGGGTAAGGATATTATAGGCCTATAATAGTAAATAGTTATGAGAAAGTTAGGAAGAAAACCAGGACATTCATAAATGTTTGACTTAAGAAAAACACCATCTGTGGTTGAAATTGTTGTAGTTCAACCTTATTGTGAGTGCAAAAAGGATGTACATGGGCATTTGGTTAGCAACATAAGATACATTTGTGGGTACAGGGCTGAGTGGAAAACCTATATAAGCTTGTGAAAAATAAATAAAAGTTGGCAGAGTCTTGAGCTCTACCCAGGAAGAGGATTCCTGTCGTTTTCGTCTTTTCTTTTTTGCCGCTTCCTGATTCTCCCGTCTCAAGCCCTGACTCTCCTGGAGCTGGACTCCAGCAAATGGAACCTTCTAACCCTGCAATTACTGACTCTCTGGAATGCCCTCAAGACCTAGAATTCTGTTTTAATAAAATACTTACAGCCTGGACAGGAAATACAATACAAGCAGTAGAGCCCACCATGGTCACCTTGCACAAAGTAAATCTCAAACAAGACTTTTAAATCCAGAAATTCAGACAGCTGAAACTGCAAGGCTCGGTGGGTTCACGAATGGCAATGAAAGGTACCTTTTGGTTCAAGTCTTAGTTGGGTACTAAATTTTCTAAAAGAAAGTAAAGTTATTTCTGTAAAGACATTTTTCACAAATTATAAAACTAGGTATTGGTATCCATCTTAATTTTTAAATTTGCACTCTAACTAAATTACCTAAAGGGTAATTTTAATTAAACGCCATGTAGTACCATGAATGAAATAAATGGTAGAGCAAGCAAAGCCGTTCTGAGCTGCATTTCTGTCTCTTGTTCCTTCTTCTGCCTGATCCTTCTCCTTGTAGATACTCATTGGTCACAGACACTGTGATATCCCACCTCAACTTGCCTCCCAAAACTGGATTCCATTCTCCTAACTTTTCTAGTTCCTATCCTTCTAGTCCTATTATCCTTCCATCCAATCAGGACCTGCTGTTTTCCAGAGGACATGTAATTAGTCAGAAAAATCAATTTGTAATACATTATTCACATTGGCTAATGTAAATAGAAGAGCACTAATCCAAATTTGCTCTTCCCTGGGATTTTACTCTCTCAAAATTCTTTGTCTTTTTTCTGATTATTATGAAAGTCATACATGTTTAATATAAAAAAATTAGTAAAATATAAATGAAAGAAGAAAATAAAAATCACCCTTCCTCCTTCAAAAAACCCTACCACAGTTCAATTACATCATTCCATTCTTTTGATTATATGTATGTATGTATAGACTTATGTTCTGGGTTGAATTGTGCTCCAAAAATTACAAAAGGTATGCTCAAGTTCTAACCCCCAGTGCTGTGAATGTGATGTTATCTAGAGATAGCGTTATTGGCCAGGCGCAGTGGCTCGCTCAGGCTGTAATCCCAGTACTTCAGGAGGCCGAGGCAAGAGGATTGCCTGAGCCCACGAGCTCGAAACCAGCCGAGGCAACTTGGCAAGACCTCATCTCTACAATAAATTAAAAAATAAGCCAGGAGTGGTGGCACATGCCTGTAGTTCCAGCTACTTGGAAGGCTGAGGCAGAAGGATCACCTGAGCCCAGCAGGTCGAGGCTGTGGTGGCCATGAGCATGCCATTGCACTCTATCTAGCCTGGGTGTGAGACTCCAATGCAAAAAAAAAGAAAGAAAAGAAATAGTATCATTGCAGGTGTAATCAAATTAAGATGAGGTCACACTGGATTGGAATGGGCCCTAAATCAAATGACTGATATCCTTAAAAGAAGAGGGAAATTTGGACACAGGGAAAAATGTGAAGATGGAGGTAGAGATTGGCGTTATATTGCCACAAGCCAAAGAACGTCGAGGACTGCCAACAACCACAAGAAGCAAGAAGAGGCAAGGAGGGATTCTTTGCTGGAGACTTTGGAGGGAGCATGGCCCTGCAGACACCTGGATTTTGGACTCCTATCCTCCAAAACTATGAAAAAATACATTTCTATTGTTTTAAGTCATCCAGTTTGTGGTAATTTATTATGGCAGTCCTAGGAAATTAACACAGTATATTTTACAAAAATACTATTTTATAAGCTTTGGTTTTGAATAACAGTATGTTATTGATGGTTTTCCATGTTACTGCTTCACTTTAACAATCCTTTTCATGGGTACTTGGTTTCCATTGATGAATAAAATATGATTTATTTAGCTAGTATCATGCTGTGACATATTTGGGTTAGTACTAATTTCTACCCTTATAAATAATGTTGCAATTAACATTCTTTAATTATTGCAGCCACTTATGTCACTTCTATTCCTAGAAGTCTAGACAAACTGTATCTATTTCTGCTCCTAAGAGCAGTGTATGTGAGCACTCATTTCCTATCAACACTAGATTGATTCTACAATTTGAAAACAGCATTGCCAATTTGATAAAAAAAAAAAAAACTGGCATAGTATTTTGTTTACCTAGTGAACAGTGCCTAAGACATAGATAAGCTTAACAAATGTTGGCTGCTGTTTAATTATATTATTGTTAATATACAATCTATCCTTTCCCCAGTAATCTGAAATGTTCATTTCATCATTTACTAAATTTTTATATGCACTGAGATCTGAACTTTCTGCTTCAGTCTTAAATTTGTACCCCTCCTCTCATAATCTATATGCATATGAACAAAAGAGATCCCTAAAGTACTCTTAACTGAAGCCATTAGAGTTATTCTAGTGGTGAACGCTTTCTACTACCTGTGAGATATGGCTGTGGAAGAATGAGAGCAGAGAGGTTTTCATTACATAGCCAAAATCACATCTGCCATAGCACGTACCAAGAGGGAGCCTTGTCTTCTTCTGTCTCCTTTGAACGGGAGCCTCTGGATGCTCTTGGAGTTCTTTAATTGGTGCCTCACTGCTCTCAGATGGCCTACGAGCAGCAGTCTGAGCAAGGCCTTCCAAAGAAGCTATAGAAAAACAGAGCAGAAAAAAAAAGGAATGTATTAAAATTCAGTTAAAAGATTTCATGAAGGAAGAAGCTGAAATGAATGACCAAGTGAAGAGATTTATAAATTACCTGTTAACTCCAATTATCCACGATGACCTTATCATCTGTTTACTTATTAAAGGACAATACCATATAGAAACTGATAAAATTCTTGAGAATATTTTATCCTTGACTCGAGCAGAGATCACCGAATTTTAAAAAGATGAGAAAAGGTAACTAGAATGTTTCCTGTATAATAACTCCTTCTTTTTCAGAAGTAATTGTGCCCCAAATTTTGATTTCCTCCCTCCTCGCCTGTAACTTTGGGCTTTCAATTGAGAAAAGAAAGGTTGGAGAAGAAAAAAAGAAGGGGGGAGCTAGAAAGAACAGCAAACAACAGAGAGAAGGCAAAATTGCTTCAAAACATTTCGAACTTAAAAAAGGGAGAAAACATAGTAACATCTGACACCATAGACAATTCTCTTATTTGTCTCCTGCCTCAAAAATTTTTATCAGCCTTTATGTAACATAATCCTTCACTAATAAATTAACAAATGATAAAGTCATCATGGATAACTGAAATTAATAGGTAATTTATAAATCACTTCATTTGGTCATTTATTTCAACTTCTTACTTCACAAAACCTTCCAAGTGAATTATAATGTGTTTTGACAGATTTGAATTTTACTTGACTGCATTCTCTTGCCTGTCTTCTTCACAAAATAAGATGTAGAAATGTATTAATTAACAAATGAAAAATTGTTCAATCTCACTAGTATTTTAAAAAATGCAAACAAACATAAGCTACTTTTTGCCCACTAACTAAACAAAAAAAATTTAAATAATTGATAGAGACTATGATACTCTCAAACTCTACTGGTGGTGAGAAATGATTAAAGCTTCCTTGAGCCGGGCTTGGTGGCTTAGCCTGTAATCCCAGCACTTTGGGAGTCTGAGGCAAGTGGATTGCCTGAGTCCGTGGGTTTGAGACCAGCCCAGGCAACTTGGTGAGACCTTATCTCTACAATAAATCAAAAATAAGTCAGGTGTGGTAGCACGCTCCTGTAGTTCCGTCTACTTGGAAGGCTGAGGCAGAAGGACCACCGGAGCCCAGCAGGTCGATGCTAAGATGGCCATGAGTGTGCTATTCACTATAGCCTGGGTGACAGAGTAAAACTCCAACTCAAAAAATAAAATAAAAATAAAGCTTCCTTGAAAGCAATTTAAAAGAATCTACCATATCAACGATGCACATGTCCTTTACCTGGCAGTTCCACTGCTAGCAATATAGCCTACAGAAACACTCTTTTCCCCCACTGCCCAACATTTTATGTAGAAGAGCTATAGCTGACACCATAGACAATTAGTTGGAATGAAAAGTTTGAAATACTCTAAATGAACAACAGACCTGTGATTATGGTCCATTCTCATCACATAATACTATAAAGTCATTGTTTAAGAACACATAAAACTCTATGTATTAAGGAACAAGCCAGTATACAGAATATGACTCCTTTCAAGGAAAAATAAAACAAAACAAAAAACCCCCAGCATCAACCACAGAAAACTTTTAGGATTGTGAGAGGTCATTAAGCAAAGAGTGAAGTTAAAGGATGAGTTAAAGTTACTTTTAGGTTTCAAGTCTGAGTGCTGGGAAAATGGTGGGTTCCATTAACAGAAAATCATGAGAAATAAAAATTGCTTTATTCTTAAAAGTGATGATGATCCTGAGTTTGAGTTAGTGACGCAATACCCAGGATTACTAGCAGATAAGTAGAATAAAAGGGAGTACTGTTTATTATTGGGGTTTCACTACTTAAAACAATGAGGCCATGCCTTCAGACTCATGCTCTACTGTTGAAGAGATCTTTTGACTGAAATGGGAGATTTAAGGACTTGGTGTGTCTAAATCCAGTACCTTGTTCATGGATCTGGAACCAACCATGCCTTAAAACAATTTATGTTGTCTATGGATAAAAGACTTCAGAGAGTCCAAGAATACTACAGAAGTGAGAGCTTAGGTGGCACAACCTTTATTCCATGGATGCTTCTAGATACTCCTCAGGCTGCCCACTTCCCTGACCCTCATTACCACCAGAAATCCCACCATTTCACGCTGGCCTTAAGTCTATCCTCAAAGAAGTGGTGATTTGGGGCTGCCAGGGCCTTGCCTTTCCCTGACCTGTGACATTTACCATGCCTGACGTTCTGGGAAAACTTGTGATCCCATACAACAAAGAATAACACCTTACCTGGCGGGTTTTTTGTTCTGGGTTTCTTTTTCTTAGGACGACTAAGTGGAATATCATCTATAAAGTAGAAAAAGCATCAACAGAAAAGGCTGCTTAAAATTTCATGCAGAGAATAGTCAGAAGAGAACTTTTAGTAGAGAAGAATTTTCTCTCTCTTCCCTGGGTCCAATTAACTTCTACACATTGAGGGAAGAAGGCAAGAAATTGACACAGTCAAAATGAGCCCCTGGTGTGATCCCAGTAGCACTGCTGGTCAGTAATATTAGAAATTGACACAGGAAGTAGGCTCAACAAATACTCATCTGATCCCTATATCTCCCAGCTTCCTTGGTGTGGTCCATGACCAGTTCTGGCCAACAGGCTGTCAGCAGAAGTGGACTTCGTCATTTGGGGGCCAAAATGTTGAAAGGTCAGTGAGCAACCCTCTAGCTTTCTCTTCCCTTACTGTGGCAACTGAGGAAGCCTCATGTCAACATGGTGGAAATGCCTGATAGAAGCAGCCCGCACTGCTGTATCATTTGTGAAGAGGTGGCGAAAGGCAACTATCTTCTACTGTTGCCACAGTGGACTTTACGTTAATTAGAAATAACCCTGTGTAATGTCAAGTCCACTGGGATTTAGGGGTTGTCAGTATAGCACAACCTTGCCTATCTGAGTGCAAAGACCATGAAAGGCACAATCCCCATTGCAGAACTATAAACTAACCAAAAGTTGTGTCCTGGATGACTCCATTCAAGGATGAAGTGCTTGCACAGTGATAAGGTCACCTAATGCTATATACCAATCCTAATTTTTAAAATGGCCGTCATGGGAGAGGACAAAAAGACACTGTAGAATTATAAATTATACCACTCAGATTCAATTTTTAGAGAAACAAACTAAGGAATCAAACTAATTTTTGAACACCAAATACTCTATTTAGGAAATTTTACATTAACAGTAACTCACCTTGAGTAGCACTTCGCATAGCACGAACAGAATTTAACCAGCAGGACAAAGACAAAAAAAGAATTAGAAATCTATTATACTGTCAGACTGAAAACTGACTTAAATCATTACAAATTTAAAATAAAATTAGCTTTTATACATCAGCTAGTTTACAAACTAGATTATTGCTTACAGGAAATAAGCTGTTTGATAATACTCCTAATAATAGAACGCCAGTATTTTCCAAAGCTACATATACATATTCCTTGTCTATTAATAAAGTAGATTAAGCAGATTAAGAATTCCAATTTGTCACTGATTAAAATCAGCTTAAACTATGAGGAAACTACTCTAGCAGACAAAAGAAGATCCGAATTCTGATAAACAAGACACTAAAACATTCAGAATAAAAATCCATTACTCTACTGTGTTGACATTCAGGATTTTAAATAGAGCATTTAATTATAACAGTTATCCTTATGATTCAAGGATTTTATCTTTCAAATTTTAGGAAACCATTTACTAAAATTTAGTGCAAGCTTTTTTCTGGATCATTTTAACCTTGCAATGGCGGTAGTCAACTTTTCCATTGTCTTCATTTTATATTTTTAAAGCTCAATAATGAAATACTGTCAATTATTTTTACCTCGGCACAGGTGGAAGGGCTCGTGGAGGATGCTGTGAGGGAGAGAAGAAAATTGTAAGCATTTTACTTATCTCAAATACTATAAAGGTATTCTTTAAAAAGTCTGTTGTTCAGACATGACAGAAAAGTACAATGGACCAGATTAGGATCTTCAAATCTTGTAATAACCGTGTTCATCAGTGAAACTTGGGAGGTACTGATAAGAAACAGGTGGGCAATTTTACGTTTGTTCTACCATTTCTAAATTTAATTTAAAAGTCCTTCCTAGGTTCCTTTCTATCTATAGGCCAGGCCTGTTCTAAGCATTAGGGATTCACCAAAAAACAAAATAGAGAGGTCCCTGCTTTCATGGATCTTACATTATGGTGGTTAAGTATTAGAAGACGATATTTTTAAAAATGATAATGTATGCAATATGTAATATGCATTATATGTAAGGTAATACATATTATATACAAAATATATATGATAATGCATGAGGGAGAATGAAGACTGCTACTTTAGTTAGGGAAAGTTCCTCAGAGATATTTGAGCTGAGACCTGAATGAGAAAGGAGCCTACATTTCAGTCAATGGGAAGTAAATGCAAAGGTCTTTATGGGAGATGGGGCTTAGAACGTTCCAGGTAAAAGAATGAAAGCAAGGCTACAGCACAGACACCAAGGAGAGACAGACAGGAGCCAGATTAATTAGTGTCTTGCAGACCAAAAGAAGGAATCTGAATTGTTTTAATTCAGTAGGAAGTCAACGGAGGTTTTAAGCCACATCATAACATATCTTTTTAAAAAGAACACTTGAACACAGCGTGAAGAATGGATTTTAGGACAGGAAGAATGGAGGGGGGGTAATTTACAAGCTCCTTTACATTAATAAGAAAACTGTAGTTCAGAGAGCATTACAGTTAAGAAGCATTCTGAAATCTTTCCATATAAAATACTAGCAGGAATGCCTAGAAGTCAATTTAACGTTCCAAGTATCTAATGCTGCTTGCATATGACACTGATTCAAAAGGGTTAAGTTTAGACACTTTTGTCATCTGTCCCATTTAGCAATCCATCCGTTCGAAGAGTAGACTGATACAACGCTACAAGATTAGAACAGGACAGGCTGCCGTGATACCATCCAGTAGTCAAGATAACAGCTGGACAAGAAAGACAGCCCCACCAGAGCGCTGTGGCACTACGATGCCGCGAAGCGAGCGGTCTATCCCAGGACCCGCTCACAGAACTCCTCGTTTCAAAAGTCCCGCAAAAATGACGTTTCGCCCATCCAGACGCACAATCGCTAAGCCCCTCAAAAGTAGGCCAGCTCAGCTGAAGACAAAACCCCTAACAACCAAAAGGAACTAAGGTTCGCTTACCGCCTGCTTCTTCCCCATCCCGCCTGGGTCCCCGGCCGCCGCCCCCTGGCGCTAGGCACCCTGCCCCGCCCCCCGGCCCGCCCGGCCGCGCGCAGGCGCAATTCATTGCCCAGCGGCAGCGCCCGGCCGGCCGCGCACAAGCGGAATACGTCATCTGGCTGCACCACCTGGGACCGCGCGCAGGCGCAATGCCTGGCGGGTCTTCGTGCTGCGCCCCCCCGGCCGCGCCCCACCCGCAGGCCCCGGGGGAAGTGAGTGGGGCGAGGGGCGCGCGGTGACCTGGTCTGACGTCTTCTGAGTGGCCCTGCGGGAAAGTGGGCCTTGAAGTTGGGAATTCCGGGCCCAGGAGCAGCGATCACGGGCGTGGGGCTGCAATCACGGTTCCCCATGGTTCCTGAGTGGCTGCGGTGATTTGTAGGAGGGAAGGACCCTTGAGAGTCCCCCGGGGCAACGACGATCTCCCTTCTGGGGGACTTGAGCCCGCTTCTCCGGGGAGTCTGAGGGGAGGCCCACCAGGCAGCGCCGGCACCCGGCCCAGGGCCGCCGGGCAGTGAGGCGTCGCCATGGCAATGCGGGCCCCGGTCCCGGAACCCTCACGCCTGGATCCTCTCCCACTCCGGGAGATCGGGTCCCGGCCCCGCCCGGGTCCCAGTCCGACCCCGTGAACGCCCAACGGGCGATGCGCGCACCTACGCACAGGGCGCTCCCGCGGGGGTCCCCAGCTCGTCAGCGTCGGCCCCGCCCTCAGGGAGCTGCTGCTCTGGGGTCCCCCCGCCTCTCGTGGCCTACGCGCCCCGCCGCTCACCGGGTGGCCCACCTCCAGCCCGGGCCCCGGCTCGGCCCTCATTGCGCTCTCCCCGCGGGACTCCCTCGGCGCAACCGCCCGCGGCCCGCGGCCTGCGGCCCGCGCCCAGCTCCCCGCGGCGCCGCGGTCTCCCGGGGCTGCAGGAGGCGGGGGCTGCGTGGCTGCCGGGGAGGCCGCCCCCTCCCACTCCGGGCCGGGGCCCGCCCGCCTCTGCCCCGCCAGGCCCGGGTTAGGGACGAGCGCGTTCGCTCCCCGGCCCGGCGGCTCCCGCGGGGACTCGGGAATGTGCAGTGGTGTGCAGTGGTCACCTTCTCTATTGCTTACCCTCCGTCCCACAACGAGGTAAATCAAGGTTGGGGAAATTTTCTTTCTCGGAGAACCACAACATGAAATCAAACCCGAGCTCACAGAAATAGTATTTTTAAATGACTTTTTAAAAAAAATTAGCTGGGCGTGGCGGCGTGCGCCTGTAGTCCCAAATACTCCGGGGCTGAGGAAGGAGGGTCGCTTGAGCCCAAAAAGTCGAGGCTGCGGTGAACGGTGGTCGTGACACTCCAGCCTGGGCGACAGAGTGAGACCCTGACTCAAAATAAAGTCATTTTCATTGTTTTGTTTGTTTTAAGACATAACTTTTTGACTTCAAGTAAAAAACTATTTTACTTGAATAGTACTTTGATATTTTGAATCATGCATTCTGTTTCTAGTGAAGACGAAGATGGGAGGATGGAGGAAAGTGTGGACGTGGAGAGAAAAGAGAACCGTGCAGAAAATGGACAGGTACAGGGGCAGAAGAGCCCCTGAAGTCAGATCTAGGGGAAGGGAAACAAGACTTTATAACAGCATCCTCCGCTTGTGGTTTTCTTATATAGAAGTCTTTGGTCCATTGCCCTTTCCTAATTCAGGCATACATGTGGATATTGGCTTTTAGGAAAAATAATGATTGCTATAGCCCTGATAAGAATTTCTTCCTTGTATCCTGATTTGTAAATGATGGCAGCAATGCAGTTTCTGTGGGTTTTGATGATAGATGTGAAATATGTATATCAACCTTGCCAGGTCAAGTAGGTACTTTTTACAAAAAGCATTTTCATAAAACAAGCTTAACAAAGTAAAATACAATTTCTGAAATTAAATACTACTTATTTTATTTAGGAAACCTTACAAAGACCATATGGAATTTATGAGGTTCTCACACTCAGTGACTTAACATTATTCATATTCCCACCACTGCTGCATTGAGGTAAAGGAAAAACAGCTTTCCTGAGAGCCAAATAGGTAACTACATAACTGTACAAGACAATTTTTTCCAAATAAGATTAATAAGCTGCTGCACGTTTAAAGTTGCACACATCATAATGGGCAATACTGCTGTTTTAGATTGTAGCAGTTATTCCAGATCTCTGTAACAAAGGTACAGTGTTAAAGCTCCAACATTAAACAGGAAGTCATGAAGACTCAGCATCAGAGGAAATCCATGTTGCTGGTACCCACTGAAGCTCCTCCTGGGCCTTCTGTATAGCAGACAACAACTGGGCACATGCATCTTGCAAGTTGTCATTCACAATCACATGATCAAAAAATTGGCCAAATTGAGTCTCCATTTTTTGGGCCAAATCCTCCATCTCTTGTAGGTCTTCATCCTTTA
Organism: Carlito syrichta; assembly: GCF_000164805.1. Lineage (NCBI taxonomy): Eukaryota > Metazoa > Chordata > Mammalia > Primates > Tarsiidae > Carlito > Carlito syrichta. The sequence continues at coordinate 314,832 of NW_007255974.1, read as the reverse complement.
GGAGAAATAGAAAAGTATAGTAAAGACTTAATGAGACAAATAGAGAAAACATACAGTGTGTTATGCTGTCAAATTCAGTTGTGTCACTATTTTAAAAACCAGTTAGATCAAATAATGTCTTTTAAACTACAAAACTTGTGTTTCAATCTTTGGTCAATATTTTGCAAAATCTAGTAATAGTAGTTTGTAGACAGATTACTCCTCTCAGCTTCCCATGTGAACTTGAATTATTTTTACTCTATTATCTAAACACTTAAAGCTCTCAAACTATTTACAACCTAAAACCAAAGAAAATGTACCAGTTTAAATAAAACTTAAGCATAAATTTCAAATGAACATTAATCTGATTAAGAATGACATTATGCTTTCTCTCTTCTCTCTCTCTAATTTACTTTTAAATAAACTTTTCTTTCTTTGCCTCTCAAAAAAAATAAATAAATAACTTTTGCAGATACAAAATGGCCACTTTCAACATGAAGATGGTATTACCCAGTGCTGTTGAATTAGTCATACCTAAATTACTCTGCTGCATGGTGACTTAATTTGCCTATAATAGTATCTATTTCTACCATTGTGAAATGTTCATTTAATGAAGGTCCTTTGGCTTTCACTTGGCACCAATGCATTAAATTCACTGCTGTTATTTTCTTATGTGTTCTGGCAATTAAAATAGTACAACTTGTTACCGATGCAATCCTAAACACACATGCAGACATGGGAAGCTTGGGGCAGCCCTTCTTTACAAAGTGACCATACATAAGCCGGGCTCGGTGGCTCAGCCTGGAACCCCGCGCCTTTGGGAGGCTGAGGTGAGTGGATTGCCTGAGCCCGCGGGTTCGAGACCCGCCTGGGCAGCGAGACCTCATCTCTACAATAAATCAAAAAATCAGCCAGGTGTGGTAGCTCATGCCTGTAATTCCGGCTACTTGGAAGGCTGAGGCAGAAGGATCGCCGGAGCCCAGCAGGTCGAGGCTGCGGTGCCTGGGAGCGGCCACTGCACTCCAGTTTGGGCGACAGAGTGAGACTCCAACTCAAAAAAAAAAAAAAAACAACAAAGTGACCATACATAGGATTCAGAAACAATTTTGCTAATTTGTTTAGACTGCCATAAAAATGAGACCCATTTAAAATGCCTATAAAATTCAGAGAACGTGTCTATGGACTCCACTGTTCAAAAAACAAACTGGAAAATCTGACTTTCATAGTCCTTGAAAAAATATGAAGATAAAAATAAGAGATAAAGGATAATACAAAGATACCTCATGCTTGCTTTGACGGCACATATACTAAAATTGTAAGATATAGAGATTAGCACAACCCCTGTGCAAGGAGGACACACAAATTTATGAATCATTCCTATTTTGAGCTTGAGTTTTACGAGGTGAAAAAATTCTGGAGATCTGTTTCACAATGATATAAATATACTTAACACTACCAAACTGTACACCTAAAAGTATTAAGATGGTAAGTTTTATGTGTTTTTACTACACAAAGAAGTGGCTGTAATATCTTGATCTGGTAATGGTTATCTGGGTGCATACACATGTCAAAATTCATTGAACTGTGCCCTTAGGATTTATATACTGGCTGGGCGCGGTGGCTGAAGCCTGTAATCCCAGCATTTTGGAGGCCAAGGCGAGAGGATTGCCTGAGCCCAGGGGCTCAAGACCAGCCTGGGCAACTTGGCAAGAGATCGTCTCTACAATAAATAAAAAATTATCGCGCTCCTGTAGTTCCAGCTACTTGGAAGGCTGAGGCGGAAGGATCACGTGAGCCCAGCAGGTAGAGACAGTAGTAGTCATGAGTGTGTCACCGTACTCCAGTCTGGGCGACAGAGTGAGACTCCAACTCAGAAAAAAAAGAAACTGGCCAGGCATGGTAGTTCAAGTTTGTAATCCCAGCACTTTGGGAGGCTGAGGCAAGAGGATTGTCTGAGCCCAGGGGTACAAGACCAGCCTGGACAACTTGGTGAGACCTTGTCTCTACAATATATCAAAAAATTAGCTGGGCATGGTAGTGCACACCTGTACTTCAGGCTACTTGGAAGGCTGAGGCAGAAGAATCGCCTGAACCCAGCAGGTTGACACTGGGGTAGCCACGAGCATGCCACTGCACTCCAGTCTGGGCGACAGAGTGAGACTCTGACTCAAAAATATTTATATACCTTACTGAGTATATGTTATGACTCAAAGTATTTAAAGTGGATTTAATGTAATATATATATAAAACTGGGCCAGAAGTGGTGGCTTATATCTATAATCCCAGCACTTTGGGAGGTCAAGGCAGAACTGTTTGAGCTCAGGAGTTCAAGACTAGCCTAGGCAACATAGCAAAACCTTGTCTCTACAAAAATTTTTTTAAAAAATTAAGCATGGTGGGGAGAACTTGTAGCTGCTTGGGAGACTGAGGTGGGAGGATTGCTTGAGCCCAGAAGATGAAGGCTGTAGTGAGCCATGATTGTGCCACTGCACTCCAGCCTGAGCGACAGAGTAAGACCTCAACTCAATTTTTTAAAAAATCACCTAAGATGTTAACTGATTAACTCCCACCTGGCTTGACCCCGCTATTATAACCATCATTGATAAATATTTTTTGTGAGATACTTCATTACAGATAAGATATACTCACTAGAGTTTTTTGTTTGTTTTTTGTTTTTGTTTTTGTTTTGAGAAAGCAGGATTTATTGAGAAGACAGAAGAACTCCCACAGTGGGAGGGGACCCAAAGGGGTTGCCCAAATATTTATAGATTTCCTGATTTTTAACAAGACCCCTCCTTTTTTTAGGTGAAGTCTCACTCTATCACCCAGGTTGGAATGCAGTGGCATACCCACAGCCACCCCAGCGTCGACCTGCTGGGCTCTGGCAATCCTCCCTCGTCAGCCTTCCTAGTAGCCAGGACTACAGGCACGTGCTACCATGCCTGGCTAATTACTTATTTATTTATTTATTTATTGTAGAGACGAAGTCTCACCAAGTTGCCCGGGTGATCTCGAACCTGTAGGCTCAGATCATTCACTCACCTTGGCCTCCCAAAGTGCTAGGATTACAGGCTGAGCCACCAAACCTGGCCATCACTAGAGCATTTTTAAAGTAAACATTTAGGTTAAGATGAATAATCTGTTTAAAATACAAATATCAGGCTTGTACTTACCCATTTTCTGTGTGGATTTGTAAACTGTGGCTTGATCTTTTTTTATTTTTTTAAGTTAGACCCCTCCCTCCAAAATATGGATAGCATCCATCATTTATTAAACTTTATTTTGATATCTTTAAGTGATGTCCAGTAAAAAGGATAAATAATAAGGGTATTGCTCATTAGAAACAAATTTACATTCTGTAAGATAGAAATCATATAGAAACAATACAGTGACCTTTAATTTTTTGTATTAAACCATTTTATTGAGGGACTTCGGGGAAAGGGTGAATAAGGGGGGAGGAAGACAGATCTGAGGTCCTCAACCTGGCCCAACCCCCAGACCTTCCTGGCTTCAAAGTCACTGAAAGCAACACAGTGATTTTTAACTTGATCTTACCTTGAACTTCATGTCCACAAAGTAGTCAGTAATAATCTTGGCATTTTTCCGAGATTGCTTCATACAACTCATGTTAGATGGCTTTATAAATATGACATAGGGCTTCAGTTCATGGGTTCGAGTCATTTGAATATCCTACACAGAGAAATTAAATGCACATTTAAGAACAGGAATCCAGGTTGGGCACAGTGGCTCAAGCCTGTAATCCCAGCACTTTGAGAGGTCAAGGTGAGGGAATAGCCTGAGCCCACAGGTTCGAGGACAGCCTGGGCAACTTGGTGAGACCTCATCTCTACAATAAATCAAAAAATTAGCTGGGCATGGTAGCCACACCTGTAGTTCCGGCTACTTGGAAGGCTGAGGCGGAAGGGTCGCCTGAGCCCAGCAGGTCAATGCTGGGGTGGCCATGAGTGTGCCACTGCACTCCAGCCTGGGCAATGGAGTGAGACTCCAACTCAAAAAAAAAAAAAGAACAGGAATCCTGACTTCCTAGAATTAACATGAACTCAAAATGTCTATGAAGACCAGAAAGCTTATCAATTATTTTTAGCCAGAGTATGGTCTCATGTGTTCCCACATCCTCAATTCTAAAAAACAAACAAACATTTTAATAATTTAGAGATGGGCTCTAAAATCAAAATTATGCTCAAATCCTGCTTCTTCCTCTTACTACCTTTGACTAGCTCTTGAAGTCTTACTAGCTGAGTAAGAGTCTTTCCTATAGAGACTCTTACCAACCTACTGAGAGTAGAAGTCTGCACATGATCTCACATGACAAAGACAGACTCTCAAGATGGATCAGCTAAGTTTCTCCCTCTTTTCCTCTTGCTGCTTTCTCATATTGGATCTTCACAAAGTCATCTTCACCAGCCTCCGCCCAAGTAAAAACAAATCTCTCTTCCCCTGATTCTCTTTAGTACATTTCTCTAGAGTATATTTTTAATGACTAAGGAAGACACAAAGAAAATAAAAGAATCATAAAAATTGAGCCCACAGATTGCAAGTTCTCTCTCTTACCTTAATTTGCTTACTCCTGCTTTGTTCCTGTTTTGTCTCAGGAAGTAGCCACAGATATGACGACAGCAACCTGGCCTCCTTGTGCAAAGCAACACCTTATTCCCTCCACATGAAGTTACCTTGATGTATTTGTGATCAAGGTCTCAGCGAAATTATAACTTTTGAACTGACTCAGAAACAGAAAACTAAACACCACATGTTCTCTCTCATGTGGAGTTTAGTTTTCTGTTTCTGAGTCAGTTCAAAAGTTAAATGGTCACAAAGATGGAAATAATAAACACTGGGACATAATAAGGGGAGAGGTGGGGAGAGGAAGTCAGGGTTCATAAATTTCCTGTAGGTTGCAATAGTAACCGTCTGCGGACCGGACCACCCAAGACCCAATCCCTACCACTACACTATATGTCTATGTAATGAACATGCATATGTACCTCCTGGATCAAAACTAAGGATTTTTTTAAAAGATTCTAACTTTTCTTTATTGCCACCCACTCAGTTCTACTTTTGTGTCTGAGAAGCAAGACTTCTTCCTCAGCTAAAAGCAAGGTGTTGACAACTGACGCTTCAGGTAAGATCTTAGATGTGAGAAGAGGTCGTATTCTTAAAAGGTGAACAGAATAAAATGTCTCAACTATAACCTAGAGGTGTGCACAAAATGGATGACATGCATTTGTTACTTGGGGAGATGAGAAGTATTCTACCATGAACCCACCTGAGGCTCTAGGTCCATGACACAGACTTTCCCTTCATCAAGGACTGCTTGGACGGTATCCACGCTAGTGCCATACAGGTGGCCTTTGTACTCGCCATATTCCAGCATCCTGAGAGGGTGGGACAAGGAAAACAGGAACTCTTTCTACAAGTAAAATATTGCTGGGTACGGTGGCTCACACCTGTAATCCTGGCACTTTGCTAGGCTAAGGCAAGAGGATTGATTGCTTGAGCCCAGGAATTTGAGACCACCTGGACAATATGGCAAGGCTTTGACTCTACAAAAAATTTTAAAATTAGCCAGGTGTGGTGGTGTGCACCTGTGGTTCCAGCTACTTGGGAGGCTGAGGCAGAACTATTGCCTGAGCCCAGGAGGTCAGGGCTGTGGTGAGCCATGATTGTGCCACTGCACTCCAGCCTGGGAGACAGAGTGAGACTCTGACTCAAAAACAAAGCAAAACAAAACAAACAACAACAAAAAAAACCAAGTACAATATTAGTAATAACAGAAGAATAAACTCCAGTGGAACTGAAAATAAATATGTGGATTTTGCTAGCACAAGAATTAATGGAAATTCAGCAGGACAAAAAAAAAATAGGAGATCTAAGATTTATCTACATCCTCAAATTCTCTACAGTTTGCAACTCAATTCTGCTCCTTTCTAAACCCAATGAGTTGGTGTACTAATACAAATACATCAGTGTAACATCCTTGCATAACTCTTTAGACACAAAGGGAATTGTTCCAGGAGCTTTAGAAAATACATAAAAATAGGGAATCTATTTTGAATATAAAACAACCAGAAGCAGGAATTAGTTTCTGGACATCTGCTTTACCTGTGACTGTAGATGAGACTTTCAAATGTTTCCTTGGACACGTAGTGATACTCACGCCCATTCATTTCATAACTCTTCTTGGAACGAGTAGTATCTATCACAAAAAGGGAATGAAAGCTTTCAGTCTTCAAAATATTTTGATTTATTACCAATATGCATTTGGATAAAGATATCCAAGCAAAGTAAACACATATTCAAACAGATTGATAAAGAAAATGCTAGATCTAAAAAGAAATAGTCAGAATTAGCGACAAGAAAGTAGAAGTTCTCATGTCAAAATAAATTAATCTGTAAACCTTTATTGAATGCTTATGGTATGAAAAGAATGCATTAGGGATTAAGCTAGGATAAGGCGGGCCTAAGGGAACACCTGCTATTACTTCACAACAGGCACTAGTGAATTATTTGTGACACCTAAGACACCTACAGTCTCCGAGGTAACAAAACCAGTAATATATTATGTTTCTCATGATCTCATTTCATCCCCCACATACCCGCCTAGGTAAAATGTTATCCTCTATATTTTACTGATAAGTAACTAAAGCTTTTGGAGAAACTTGCTCACATTCATAAGGCAGACGAAGAATGAAGTTGCAATTAGAACCCACGTGTTCTGACTCTTCCTAGATGAAAGTTGTCCACTACATCAGATTTTCACAATTCAAGTGGAGAAAGCCCATGGCATTCAGCAGTCTTACCCAGATGAATTCAGACCCAAATGGAGTGGTGATTAGTTTTAGGGGTCTCTAGGAGGGAAAAATTGGCCGAGTCTGGATTCAGTTCGATTCTTTGATATGGCCACTATGATTACAACTTGTATAGTACCTGGTGTAGAGCACAGGAGTTTATCAAGTATCTGTAAGTTATTTACTGTCTGCTCATCCATCGATTCAACTAATGTGTACTGAGTGCCTGCTGTGTTCTAGGTATCATGTTGGGTTCTTAGAACCCAAAGATGAATGAGACACAGTTTCTACTCTGTGACCTCTATGCTGCAAGAATAGTCCCTTCACTTGTGTTACAACCAATTCCCCTTGTTCATAAAGAATTAGTGTATTTGCCTTTGACAAAGTTTTAGGATTAAACAAATCAATATCTGATGATTTCAGCACATGGAAACGATCAAGTAGGAGCTTGAAATGGGTCCTAAATGACCAAAGGAGTTATAGACCTTCAAGAGACTCAAAGAGCAAATGCCATCTTGGAGTCATATTTGGTTTTTCCTTATTCAATCCTCTCTTCAGAGCCTTAGAGTTCCTACAATTATGTCATGTCTCCAATAGCTTCCTCCTGGATAAAAATCTAGCAGTTTCCATGACTCTTTTGGTCACTCTGAGGTTTAATTTTAAAAGTCTGTCATCATTCATGCCACAATTTCATTTTTGTCATTCAGTCTCCACTGAGTAATTAAAATTCCACTCCCATGTGATAATCAAAATTATACAATTGACTTCTGTTTGAGACTTCTCCTCCATACAACCAGCTCAGTCCTGCTGTACCCAGGGAAGCCAAGTCAGAAAAGGCAGAGGTCAGGAGAGGAAGTCTGACTCACTTCTCTTTCCTTTCCCTGCATTTCTTTCTTTCTCCTTTTTTTTCTAAAGTATTTTATTTATTTATTTTATTCGGGTTCTCATTCTGTCACCCAGGCTGGAATGCAGTGGCTCGATCATGGCTACCGCCATGACTTCCTGGGCTCAGGTGATCCTACCTCAGCCTCCTGAGTTGCTGGGACTACAGGCACACACCACCATGCCCGGATAATTTTTATTATTATTATTTTAGAATCAAGATCTCACTACATTGCCCAGGCTGGTCTCAAATCCCTGGGCTCAAGCAATCCTCCCACCTCGGCCTCCCAAAGTGCTGGGATTACAGGCGAGAGCCACCATGCCTGGCTATTCTTTCCCTCCATTTCTACTCCTGTTTTATAATGCTCTAAGGCTAGTGGAAAGCAGGTGGGAAAGTTCTGGATTGGCAGACACGGAGGCTAGCCGCTATTGGCTTCCTTTAAATTTGGCAGACGCTTATCTGGCTCTTTCCCCCCTAGAGGATGCATTGAGTTATTTTGTAAACTCCACCACCACCAATGCCACTGAACCTTTCAAGTCCATTCCTATCCAGCTAGTCATCAGTTTCTTTCCAAGGTCTGATGCATTTGGGGGCCCTCTTTTGACCTCCTTCTCCTGAGGCTTCCTTTTGGCGGGAACTAAGATCATCCCAGGCTCGCTCTCCCACATTGTCTCCCCAGATCTGGTCCTTGGGAAACACCACAGATCTTCAGCTGTGACTGACTCTACAAGGATGCTACTTCCCAAACCACAGCCATTGCCCCCTTTCTCTGACTTCTTGTCTGCCGCATTTTTTCAGGCATAATTCTGACACTGTGTTTCTTCCATACAGAAAGCTTTCTTTTTTCTTTTTTTTTTTGAGTTGGAGTCTCACTCTGTCACCCAGACTGGAGTGC
>NW_007255974.1:281802-305872 GCF_000164805.1 Carlito syrichta | reverse complement strand
TGTAGAGATGAGGTCTCGCTGCCCAGGCGGGTCTCGAACCCGTGGGCTCAGGCAATCCACTCACCTCAGCCTCCCAAAGGTGTGGGATTACAGGCTGAGCCACCGAGCCCGGCACAGAAAGCTTTTGAAATAGTCTCTCTGAATTCCTCTCTCTTGCCTTGGGGGAAGGGGCAGCACCTACACTCACATGCTGTTGGGGTGGGACTCACAGCGAGGCTGCCTCCAGAGGCCTCCCTGAAAACCTGTGAACTTCCCTTCCAACCCTTATACGCCCTTGATGTGTGCGAGGGGCTTACCTGGCTTTCACATTCCTCATTTAAAGATTTGCAATTTGGTGCCTCAGTCAAAACTCTAGCCTCCTTTTACACGTATTAGAAACTATGCATTACTATAAACCCTCTATTTTCTTGAAATCAGGAATTCTATCTCAAGTTCTATTTTTACAACAAAACAGGTTTTCTTAGAGTGAGTTTTACAGTTTTTTTTTTTTGAAGGATGAATCACAGTAGGAAATAAATAATACTTTACATTTTTAGACTTGTAGTTCTCAAATGTCTTAAAGCTTAAAAAAAAGTCCCACAACAGCTCTAAATGGGTGGAGTGAATATAGAGAAAAGTCTGGAAGATTACATCTTGGGAGTTGGGGGTGGTAAAGGGGGCACTTAAGAGAAATAAATAAGCCAGGAGTAAAAGGAAATAAGAAATTACCATTTTAAAAACCACCATGTACTGTATCATTATACTCATAGGTTTATATAAAGTTATAGGTACATACACAAAAAATTTTAGATAAAAGATAAATAGGCATTTAAAGAACTAAGCACAGTGCTGGGAAGACAGCAAGCACTGAATGTATGTTAGCTATTATTGGGAAATATTAGTTTTCCTGAAAGGCCATCTGTATAATTGTTAAGAAATTTAAAAATGACAGAATCGCCATTTAAAAGCCAGCTGGTTACACACCAATAAATAAGTCTCTTCATTAAAATAAATATAGTTAGAAATATTTAATGACTATCCTTTATACTCTTGCAACAAAGATGGTATGACATAGTTAAGTGGGATCAGTACATTTGAAGACGCAAAGACAGTTTTACCAAAACATGAACCACTAGAAAAGAAAAGCTAAACATACGTGGCACAGCACTTTGAAAATGGCTGGGATTAAACTCAATAAGATGTCTTCTCAGCTCATTTACTCCAACACCAGAAGGTCCTAAACACAAAAATTCACATACAGAAATCATTAGATGTGGATAAACAGAATTATGTGGTGAAATCATCATCTTACTCTCTCTACTGAGGAAACTTGAGAGCAAATGTTTTCAGGGAAATGATATAACTTCCCTTCTCATGAATCGGAACAACCCCAGGAAACTCTTGAGAATATTCCTAGCATCCCATGGAGTAACCCACACTGCTTCAATATTCAGAAATGAGATTGCAGGAGCCTGTCCCCCCAGGAAACTGCGTCTAATGTGGGATGCCAAGAGAATTAGCTGGTCTAATGGCAGATAATGTGAAAGATCTGCCTTTCTTCTTCCAATGATGTTTCTATTATAATCAGCCTCGACAGTTACAGGTTCTGTGATGTGCAGAATTCAGGGGCATATTTCTGACCAGGTTGCGACAGCGTCCCATGACTGCCTGGAGGCAGGGCTGACTTCATGAGCATAGAGTCTGGCTGGGCAGGGTCCATGCTTAGAAGGATCCCGCGCCTGGATTAATGCCCTGCCGCTGCATCTTGAACCAGGGGCCTTGAGTTTTCCCACTGGCCCTGCAAAGGATGCCTCTGGTCCTGACTGTAAGGCAGGTTCTCCTACTCGACAAGGACCTTCGCTGCTCACAGCTGAACATACAGACAGGATGGCATCAGTTACTACTGTTGCGGGGACTGGTTTTGCAGAGAAAGGTCTTGGTGGCAAAAGCAGGCCACCCTAGCATTGTATCTGCCCTGATCTCCAGCATCAAAGAGACAGTCTAGAAGACTGTAGACACTTTCTGAAAGAGGCAGTTGCTGATTTCTTAGGGAAATAGACTTTAAGGATTTGTTTTTAGGCTATAGACTAATGATTCAGTCTGGGCAAACACTCATCTATGCTTATAGAACAAATTCCAAAAAGGCAAAAATAATCTCAGGTATAAACTCATCATAACACACCTTGCTATTATCTAAGTTCATAAAAACCATGGCATACCACAGTCAATTGTAGACCCAAAAATTGCTTGAGACAACAATGTTTTATTTGTAAACACACATATAAAACAGGTTTGTTTGTTTTCAGTTGGAGTCTCACTCTGTCGCCCAGGCTAGAGTGCAGTGGGACGCTGCTCACAGCCACCGCAGCCTCCCCTTGCTGGGCTCAGGCAATCCTTCTGCCTCAGCCTTCCAAGTAGCAGAAACTACAGGCGTGAGCCACCATGCCCAGCTAATTTTTTGATTTATTGTAGAGAGGAGGTCTCACCAAGTTGCCCAGGCTGGTCTCAGACAATTCTCTCACCTCAGCCTCCCAAAGTGCTGGGATTACAGGCTTGAGCCACTGCTTTTTAAAAAGAAGGTATACGGGAGTTCATGGTGCGTCCTCCTTTTACTCCCACTACCTCGCAAGACAATGGAATCTAGAAGAAAAAAAACGTCCCACGGATGAGTCGTCAGTGCCCAGAGACGTACCCACGAGCACTATGAGGCGGTGCTTGTCCGCAGGGCGGCGCTGGTACCTCGTCACCTCCTCGTAAGGGGCCCCCACGGCGCTGTAGCTACTCTCAGAGCAGCACACGCCGGCGCGCAGGGGACACAGGTGAGACTTCCGACGGCAAAGGCGCATGCTGCGGCGGAAACCAGCTGCAGAGGCGACACGCACAGGGCATTAGAGCCAGGCAGGGGAGATTCCTTCTGGCTTCGGATCTGATAAAACAGAAGGCAGCGACTGCGATTCTAAAGTGCTCATTAAGATAAAGATAGGCCTGCCTGTCTGAAGTTAGAAGGTGGGGGAAATGTAAAGGAAAAATAACGAAAGGACCACGTGTGATCTCCAGAAACAACAAAGGCCCCAGGTGTGATCTCCCAGGTGCCCACCCTGGGCTAGGGCGGCACTGGGCATAGAGGGGCGAACGAAGCCAAGACCATTTTCTCATGAAATTGACACGTTGTGAAGGAAGAGAGACAGCAATCATCAATAACAACACAAACAAGTGCTTAGAATAAGATATATGGATGGGGAGTGACGGGGTGCTTTTTCAGGCAGGAAGTTGGCTTAGGGTGTCTCTGAAAGGCTGGCACTGGGCAGATGTCTGGATGAAGCAACGGAACCGCCAAGGAAGGCCCTGCGAGGAAGAGCAAGCCAGGCAGAGGGAACAGCAAACGCAAAGGTGAGGAGAGAGGGACGTGCTCAGAGTGTCCCAGGAACAGCCAGGAAGGCCCTGTGGCTGCAGGGAGATGAGCAGGAGAGCGTGGTGGGAAGAGGAGTAGGGGTGGCTGGCGCTGATCCCACAGGGACCTGTGGGTGGTTGTGGTGAGGTGTGATGGGAAGCGGTTGGACGCTTGAGAGGCGGGGTGGCATGGTTTGATTACTGCTTTTGAAGGGTTCTTCTGACTGCCATGGGGAGGGTGTGAATCATAGGGCAGTCGGTGTGGCCTCCGGGAAGAGCAGTTAAGAGGCCCCTGCTGTGGTCTGGTTGAAAGGCAGTGGCAGCTTGGGTCAGGGTGGAGACAGCAAGTCATTTTTTGCAGACGTCTACACTGACACACACAGACAGGCCAGGTGGTTGCAGGGCTGTGTGATGAGGCAAAACTGGACATCTGAGTCAGCATTTCTGAACTCCTGTACTCCTACTTAATCTGCCTTTTTTTTTTTTGAGTTGGAGTCTCACTCTGTCGCCCAGACTGGAGTGCAGTGGCTGCTCCCGGCCACCGCAGCCTCGACCTGCTGGGCTCTGGCGATCCTTCCACCTCAGCCTTCCAAGTAGCCGGAATTACAGGCATGCGCTACCACGCCCAGCTGATTTTTTGATCTATTGTAAAGATGAGGTCTCGCCAAGTTGCCCAGGCGGGTCTCGAACCCACGGGCTCAGGCAATCCACTCACCTCAGCCTCCCAAAGGCACGGGATTACAGGCTGAGCCACCGGGCCCGGCTAATCTGCATTTTGAGTCCCAGGGTTTTCTGGTATTTTTAGGACTGCCCCGGGTTCTCTCAGTTGCTAGAGCTAGGAGCTCTGTGTGTGTATAAATACATCCACATTTGTATCTACTTATTAGGGGGGGATCCAAAAACCCTGAAATTTATTTATAAAACATTGTATATTTATTCTTACAGGTTTAAACTTCAGTCACCTTCAAAGTACTCTCCGTTTGATGCAATACACCAATCAAGGCTTTTTCCACTGCTGAAAACAGTTTTTGAACTCGTCAACTTTGATGCCTTTTAGTGCTTCTGTTATTTTTTGTTTCACCTTGTCTACATCCGCAAAATGTTTCCCTTTGAGGACTTTTTTTTTTTTTTAATCCAGGGAAACAAAAGTTGCTCAGGGAGAGTGGGGCTATTTTTGGTAAAAAACTGCTGAACACTCAGCGTAGTATGGGCCACTGCACTCGTAAATCCCCCATCAGAAATGGGCTAACACGTTAAAAGAATCTCCAAAAAAACTTCCTTGAAGCCATACATAGCCTCTCACAACACTATCTGGTACACACTGATGCTGGTGAGTTCTTAGAACACTTACCTAGCAGAAGAAGCCTATACTACAAGGGACCCACCCTCCAAAATATAATTCTGGGTTTTGGGAATCCCCCTTGTATATTGGAAGCCCTGAGTTCATACTAGGACCTGCAATGCCAACCCAGCACTGCAGGAGTTTCTGTATCCAGAACTCCCTTCTCCATCAGTGAGAGTCCTGGCTCTTACTGTCTTCAAGGTACTTGCTAATTATATCAACCAAGGACACCTGTGCAGGACAGGGACAGGCAGTGCTGGCAGCCAGGCAGAAAGTATCAAAGCCCAGGCTAGATAAGGAGGGCATCTCTGCAGAGGCTGTAAGGTATTAGAGGCCAGGAGATGGCAACTGCCCTCCTGACTTTAACAACCTGTGCCCGGCCACCATTGCGCTGTGTGCAGATGCCCCCTGTACCCTTCTACACCCTACCACACTCCTTCTTCCCCACCAGCATGCAGCTGCCCAACCTGCTCAACCCTACCTGATGGCTTTGGGGCTGAATGATTCTGGAAGCAATCATGTTAAACTCTCAGGATAATTCCAAAGTACACCCAGACTTGGGAATCAACCTTCTAGCTTACAGATGCACAGTGCTACACTTCTCCCCCTGCCTCCCTGGAGAAAGAAGCCCAGAGGGTTTTACACGAGTGGTGCCTCATTCTTCAGAAAGCTCTGCCCCGGTGATGGATCACAGAAACGTGGCCATAAAGTTTAAGTTTAATTGTTAGAGAGTTGGTCTTTTTAGAAAGGATAGATAGATTATAGAACAGTCTGAAATAAAAAAATGAAAAGATTTGTGTTTAGTGAATAATTAAGAGGTACCCATTGGAGATTAGATGAAGAAAAATGAATAATCAATAGATCAAAACATTAACAAAAAGAAAGGACAGAGGGACAAGGAACATGTTTGGAAATATCAGCAAAAAAGCTTTCAGATGAGCATCAGTCTGGTATGAATGCAGTTTTGTGACAAAAACCCACCTCTCATTAATCATCACCTACCGATAAAGAACGTTTGCCCATGGCCAACAAATTCCTCCTTGTCTGCAGCACAGGGAACAGCAGGAGCAGAGTGTGTGAGGGTGAGAAGTTTACTTAGAAAAAAATGCATGGAAATTATTTTCAATTTTTCAAGTGACAGTTCAGTAGATGGCAGCACAGTGGAATTTATCCCCCTCCCCAGTGGCTTATTGAAGAATGTTCTAAGCATTTACCATCTTATTATTCACACACAACAAACTACAGAGAGACACTTCACAGAACGTTAACATTACACTGAATGTATTCTGTCGAGTACGGCTGATAACAAAAAGCTACTTTAGGCTTGTTTAAAGTTACAGGAAAGATACTGAGTCATAGCAAAAACATAAAAACTGGGTATACATTTTTAAACATACCTTAAGGAAACCGAATTTAAAAAAAAAAAAGAATAGATAAACTCGCTTTGGCTTTAACTTATACATATGGTGTTCATGCCAGTCCTATAATGAACCTCTTTGCTAGACATGGATTTTTCTTTTCTCCCTTTTAGAATGGTTCATTCTGGCCGTGTGCAGTGGCTCACACCTGTAATTCCAGTGCTTTGGGAGGCCGATTTGGAAGGATTATTTGAGGCTAAGAGTTCAAGACCAACATAGTAAAAGCCCTGTCTCTATAAAGTATAAAAAATTAGCTGGGTGTGGTGGTGCACTCCTGTAGTTCCAGCCACTCAGGAGGCTGAGGTGGGGAGATTGCTTGAGCCCAGGAGTTCCAGGCTATAGTGAGCTATGATCACACCACTACACTCCAGTCTGGGAGCAGAATGAGTCCCTGTCTATAAAAAAATTAAAAAATAATTACATTAAGATAAATAAAATAGTTCATTCTATATAAAATCAGTACAGGAAGTCCCCAACAAATGAACAAGTTCAGTTCTGAGAGCACATTTGTAAGTTCAATTTGTTTTAAGTTCAACAAATTTAGCCTAGGTACTCAAATAACACATTTGGCTATGTAATACTCTATGTATTTGACAGGCTATACTGACACCTGGTGGGAAGAAATAATACATTAAAAGATGCAGATGTGCATTGTTAAAGTTTGTAACTTGAAGGTTCGAATGTAGGGGACTTATTGTGTTCACTCTCTGTCTGCCAAGTGTTTCTGATTAACCAGAAATCTGAGAGGACAAAGTGAGGAAAACTGTGCCTAGCACCTAGGAAGTCTCTAAAGCTAGTTCATTCTCCTGCTTCTCCTTCCACTGGGGCATCACAAAAATTGTTATAAGCCCCAGGAAAACATGTTATAAAAATGTCTTTTTCAAATTGCTTTTTACTTAAGTTCTTTGTCATTTATACAGTTCTGTTCTGATCATTGAAATAATAGAGTGCCTTTGTTCCTAGAATGAACTGACATATACAACCTTTTTTTCTCAACTTTGTTTAAAAAACATGCATTTTAAAATACAAAGAAAACACACCAACATCAATTCCATCTTTTGGTAAGGAAGCACATTTTCTAACTGAGACATATAGCAATATGTTTAAAAGGGAATGTTTACTGAGGAATAGATTCATAAAACTGAATTACTTTCAATGTTCATTTTTAAATGTTTGCTATGAAACTGAATATTTTATTATTCATTTCACCCATAAAATATCCTATCTTTATCTTAAAAGTTATCTTGTCAAGTATCCACTTTGAGGTCCTCAAAGATCTTAAACATAGCCCTAACTTGGCGTACCCCCAAAATAAAAACAATTACCTTCTGAAAGTTCCTCTGGATATGTGGGTGAGTGCAGAAACAGACAGGAAAAAGTTAAGCCTGTGAGAAGCTCACATTAGCCATCAAATCAAGGCAAGTCACATAGCGAAGCATTCATGTCCACGTTAGCAAAAGTTGTAACTTGGCTAGGGCATGACTGGTGAAAAAACAACACACAATCGGGGACTCAGACACTGAACTGACCTGACTGCTGGTCGGGGACAGTAACTTTTTCTCCAAGTCTCTCCCTGATGACATTTCATCCATGAAGACTTTATTTGATTGTACAAGATGGGAGAAATTGAATGATAGAAACTAAAGGAAGGCAGCGGATGTGCACCTTCTTCCTCCTCTCCCAGAAGCCATATTGCCCAGCAGTGAAGGGGAGGACGTGGTAGAGATGGCCCACGAGAGGCGACCCGCAGCCTCTGGCCTGAGCAGCTTCTTTCTCCCACCCTTCGGGTCTGGTGTATACACTTGCACCTCCATTTCCCTTGAAGCCAGGAAATCCAACAAACTGTTTTCTTTGTTTCCTAGACATCTTGAAAACCCGCATTCCCTGTTTTGTTTTTAAATGTCATTCCTGATTAAATAGACTCTCCCATCACCTCCTGGAGAAACTCAAGAAGGTCACATCATTCCTCATTCGGAGTAGAAACCGAAACTGAAGAATCTTAGCTGCCCACGAAGTGGTCTAGTCACAGAAATAAGCATTATGAATCGATGCCAAGGGTTATTCATTTAGAGAAGATGCCAGCTGGGGGCTAGCTTTTCATTATTGAACTCCCAGGGGAGCGGGGTTCAGCATGGACTTGAGAGCTTCCAGTCTTTCAGTGGAGAGCTTTCCAGCGGGCAAGGGCAGCTGCTCGCCTCCCCGCAGGGCTGTGTTTAGAGAACCAGCTTGGTAACCATGCCCGTCACACTCCTGCGGTGCTTACTGTGTGCTGGGCACCATTCCAAACACTTTACTTGTGTAAATTATTGCTCCTGTTTAGAGTTGGGGAACCTGAAGGCCACAGAGTTTAAACACCAGAGGTAGTTCGTGAGTAATCAACTAGGAGTCATGCTTGGACAGTCTGGCTCAAGTTCATGGTCTCAAGTCTACCCACTAAGCCACACTGCCTCTCCTTTCACACCCCGTAAGTACTCCAGGACCTTAGCATGTGTTTTCCAGCAAAACAAAGAGTGACTGGAAAAAAGAAGGATGAGTATGAGCGGGAGGAATTAAAAATGAAGCCAATCCCAAACACCAAGTAGGTATAGACAGTCAAACTACCCCTACAGGTGACCTTCTAATGGAATTTAGAAACAACATAGATGGGAAGTAAATAATTTAGGTGAGTGGTTTTCAGCTCCATCTGTCTCAATATTGTCTTATTTTTATAACTAACATTTATAGCAATCTCCTTACTCTATGAAAGGAAATAATAGACTGGGTAATCTACTACACAGTTTTAAAAAAAAATGTTCAATGGAATACGAAGGAAACATCAATAGTAATTTATATTTTTAAAGTATGTATATAAAAATATAAATCTCAAGCATAACATCTCTGGAAAATATAAGAAACTACTAGATGCTTATATCTACCTATAACAAAGAAGCATGGATTTAAAAGAAGTAAGAAAATCAGAAAATGTTCCTTATATGAAATACAGAAACATGGAAAGAAAGCAGGTGAACACTAGAATAAAAAGTGTTCTGGTAAGTAATAAAAGACTAGACATATTTTGTATGATAAGAGAAAGAGGGAAATCGCCTTAATTTAGTTAGGAATAATATGTTAAAGCAATTAGAGACTGATTTAGTAAAGAAAATCAGGAAATACAGTATACTTGGAATCAGGTGAGTAATGTTAACATACCCAGCAGGTTGGCAGTTAAAAAAAATAACACTCTGTGGGCCTATTTTGTTACTAATGATGTGAACGTTATTTTGAAGGATAGACACTTGATACTTACCATGTGTCATCAATAATAACAAATAATATAAAGAAAATTGATTCAGTATAGACACCACACTTCCCAGTTTCTCAACTAGGTTACTATTATAACCCTAAATATGTGTTCAACTTATACCAAACTTTGCAATATCAATTAAAAACTGGTACCAAATACTCATTTTTTTTTTACTTACCAGATTCAAATGTTTCTTCATCTACATTTCCATGGAGGCAAAAATGAAAAATGTCACTGCATTACTGCCCACACTGAGTTTATATTTTTGAGTCAAATTCCCCCACCTATACTTCTGCTCCCCTCCCCCATCTTTCGAGGTCCCCCCCCCAATCAAGGTCAAGCCAAAGGTGTCTCTAGGGCCTATACAAGCCTAAAATGAAATATGTGGTGTTCAGCAGTTGAGCTGTAATGACAATCAGGAGTGCGGCAGGAGCTTAAAATAAGTAAATAAAAATCACAAATAGAGGAGACCAAAGAGAATAAAATTTGAAAAGAGGCCCAAAGGGTAGGGAAAACGAGCTTGCAGAGGTGGGAGGGGCACACCCTACCTGAAGTGTTGGGGACCTGCAAGGGGGGCAGGGTGGGAGAAGCAGGGAACCCATGAAGATCTTGGTTGCCTAGGCTTATTCAGCCCCTGAGAAAGATGAGCAATGAACCAGCTACCTCGCTGTTTAAAACCATTCTTGTTAGCATTTTAAAAAGAGATTAGGGCTGGGCATGGTGGCCGTGCTTGTAGTCCTAGCACTCTGGGAGGCTGAGGTGGGAGGACTGCTTGAGGCCAGAAGTTTGAGACCAGCCTGGGCAACATAGCAAAACCCCATCTCTAAAAAAAAAACTAAATTAAAAAAAAGAGGGATGCAAAATTAGACAGCTAGAAATGTTCTGGAGGGCAATTTGAAATATATAGCAACATTTCCAGTGCCTGCACCCTTGCATCAGGCAACGCTGCCTCTAAGGTATACGCATGCATGTGAAATGATATAGTTATAAATAGCTGCTTGTAACAGAAACAATTGGACATAACTCAAATGTCTACAAGTAAGTGATTGTATAAGTGCACAATAACCAATGTGCTGTTAAAATATAAAGAGGCTTTTTACATACTAAGATATAATCATCCCCAAGGCATATAATGTTAAGTGAAAAAGCCAGAAACAGAACAATGTCTTTCATACCATCAAGGGCATTTGCATTTATATTTGGGGAAAAAACTGTGGGGATGAGAAAGAATAAAAGAGAAAATTACACATCATAGCTTGAACAAGGCAGAGTGTGTCTGGAGGCACACTGAAAGATCTGACCACATGCAGTGCCCCAAGGAGAAACACTGAGTAGGGAACACAGCGGGGAGGGGCTTCTGAATGAATGTACTTTTGTGATTTTTTGAATTTTGGACTATGTGAATATATTACCTAATAAATTATAATTCAAACTGTAGAAAGGAAATAAATATTATTGCAAGTTTAAAAATGTACGCTTGGTAAACATAGCATCAGCAGTATTCTGTACTTGTTCTAAAAAATAAATATAAATCTTTGAAATACTCACTATTTTAAAATTTGACATTGTTCTTTCGTTTCTAAAAACTAGGTAAAGCTAAGACGCATTCACCTATGATACTAAAGTCTCTCCAACTAATCTCCCAACAAAACCCTAGTGATTACTGAGCCAATCCTAGTTCTGCCACTAAATGTGAAAAATATTTTCTCAATTTACAAAATAAATACCAGAGATGTAAAAAGCTTTCACACATGAGGGATTACCCCCCCCAATGGAATTATCTTTTGGAGGGTGGGCCCCTTGTAGGACAGGGTTCCACTGATGTATACCAGCTATCGTTGTTGTAAGAGGCTGCATTCAGCTTCAGTGGATTTTTTTTTGGAGATTCTTTCAATGCGTTTGCCCATTTCATGATGGGTGATTTACAAGTGCACCTGCCCATGCCATGCTGAGGGTTCAGCAGGTTTTGACCAAAAACAGTATGACTCCCATGTCCCATCCTCCTTATTCAATGAGTAACTTTTTTTTTTTTTTGATTCCCTGGTTGAAAAAAGTCCTCAGAGAGAAATGTTTTGCAGATATGGAAGAGGTGAAACAAAAAATGGCAGAAGCACTAAAAGACATCAACATTGATGAATTCAAAAGCCATTTTGAGCAGTGTAAAAAGCATCTCAATAGGTGTATTATACCAGAGAGTATTTTGAAGGTGACTGAGGTTTAAACATGTAAGAATACACAATTTTTTAATAAATAAATTTCATCTTTTGGGGTCTTCTCTTGTATTTTTGAAAATATGGAAACCTATTACTATCTATCTATACTAGACTATATCAGAGAAGGCATCAAACTTAATAATAAAATGCATATTTTGACCCAGCAATTGCACTACTAGGGATCTCTGTAAAAGAAAATAAATCAATATATAAAAAAATATATCTGGACTTGTATGTTCACTGCAGCACTATTCACAATAGCAAGATCGTGGAACCAACATAAGAGCCCACCAACAATTGACTGGATAAAGAAAATGTGGTATATATACACCATGGAGTACTATGCAGCCATAAAAAAGAGTGAAATCATGTCCTCTGCAGCAACAGGGATGGAGCTGGAGATCATCCCCCTAAGTGAACTGACTCTGAAACAGAAAACCAAACTCCACATGTTCTCACTCATATACAGAAACTAAACGGTCACAAAGATGGAGATAACAGACCCTGGGGCACCAATAAAAGGAGAGGCATGGGGGGGAGGTTAGGGTTCAGAAACTACCTATGGGGCACAATGTTCACTATCTGGGGAATGGGCCACCTGAGACCGAGTCCCCAACACAACACAATATGTTCACATAATGAGCATGCATGTGTACTCCCTAAGTCTAGGTCGACTCAGTCTTTGTCTAGCCATTAAAATATATACACACATATATTTTGCTTTTTAAAAATGATATTGTAGCCGTGCTCGGTGGCTCAGCCTGTAATCCTGCGTCTTTGGGAGGCTGAGGTGAGTGGACTGCCTGAGCCCGCGGGTTCGAGACCCATCTGGGCAGCGAGATCTCATCTCTGTAATAAATCAAAAAAATCAACCGGGCGTGGTAGCGCATGCCTGTAATTCCGGCTACTTGGAAGGCTGAGGTGGAAGGATCGCCGGAGCCCAGCAGGTCAAGGTTGCGGTGGCCAGGAGCGGCCACTGCACTCCAGTCTGGGTGACAGAGTGAGACTCCAACTCAAAAAAAAAAAAAAAATTATATTGCAATATTTTATGGCATGTCACAAATAGCACAGGGGTCTCCAAGTGTTCCACCATCTGAGCTGAGTGTTACGAAGTATTTCTGAGATCATTTATAAGATGCTGCTTTCTAGAATATTCTCTGGTAGGTTGGTGGGAGCCTGGAGGTGCTCCCACAGGTTCTCCTTATAAGTGTCAGAACCACTGAAAAAAGGTGGGCTGGGGGGTTATTTTATATATTTCTTCCAGAGGAAAGGCTGTAATCCCTTTGGTTGACTGCTCCAGATCATCTGTGACTAGATGGCTACAGGTACTTTCTATTTCTTCTAGTAGGAAATCAATCAAGAGGAAACGTTACCTGCTTCCACACATTTCTCATCAATCTTCATGTCATCTTCTATAAAAGAGCATAGAAAGGGGAAAACAGAATTTAACATGTATCCACATTAAAAACAAAACTCCTGGGTGTAAGCTTCTGTCCATACAACTCAGAGCTCCTTCCAAAACATTGCTCTTACCACTCAAGCTCACCTGGAGGGAAAAGGACTCCATTGTATTAGATGAAAATGTATGAGCCAGGTGGCTATGGAAGGCTATAGGACATGAAAGTTCAAGTGTAAATGCACAGGTTTTGAATGCCAGACTTCTCCCATATAGGATAGGTTTGAGATAATTCATGAAAAGCTCAGGCACATGGTAAGAACTCAATACATGTTAACTACTTTTACCCTTAGCCAAGGCATATAGAAGATAACTAAAGGATATCACTTTAATTGTTTTTTCTAGAGACAGGGTTTCACTCTCTGAGACAATTATAGCTCTCTGCAGTCTCAAACTCCTGAACTTAAGTGATCCTCCTGCACCAGCCTCCCAAGTAGCTGGGAGTACAGGTGCATGCCACTGTGCCCAGGTAATTTTTTAAATTTTGTAGACAAAGTCTTGCAATGTTGTTCAAGCTGGTCTTGAATTCCTGACCTCAAGAGATCCTCTCATCTCGGGCTCTCGAAGACCTGAGATTACAGGTGTTAGCCACCATGCCCAGATTACAGGTGTGAGCCACCATGCCCAGAATATGACTTTAAAAACCACTTATTCCAGCTCCTCAAACCCTCCACGAATGAACCCAACTCAGCTGGGAAGGCTGCCATCCCTCCTCTCCTTCACATTTTTTATACTACCGTTAGAGTCAGGGTTGTGGTTCTTCCTTTGTGCCTTTGCTAATGCTGTTCCCTGGATGTGTAATGCTTCAGAGTTCATCTCCAACACTGAGCTACATGAACACCCTGCTGTGAGCCCACAGAGTTTCTTCTTCCTGTCATCCTGACCTCCTGCCCCTGCACACCTGCTCACCTTGGTGGCCACGTAGGTGTTTACCTCCTTTGTTCTCCTAGACAATGCCTCAAAAGCAGGAAATGTCTTACTAACTTTCAAATACGCTTGCTAGAGTGTCTTGCATGTAAGTGAGCCATTATTTATTCAGCTGAATTTTCCTTTGAATATCAACATAGTTGACTTGAATATATGTCCTGGAAACACTTTTTTTTTCTCCTTCAGCATAGTCCGTCTTGTGCCAGCAGGGCCCAGCAAGTCCCAGGTGCTCACTGAAAGAGTTTTAATAAATGAAGTTTCTATATAGCTTCATTTGGAGGGACAAAAGGACTCCATTGTATTAGATGAAAATGTATGAGCCAGGTGGCTATGTACAAAGCATAGTCCATATAATAAGCTGTAATGTCATAAAGTATCATTATCACCCCCTTAAAAACCACATCATTCATTAGTGCTTTTAAATGAAATATGAAAATCTTTTTGTTTTTCTGAGTTGGGATTTCACTCAGGCTGGAGTGCAGTAGTATGATCATCTCACTGAAGACTCTACCTTCTTGGCTCAGGCGAGTCTCCCGCCTCAGCCTTCTAAGTATCCAGGACTATAGGCTAGTGCCACCACTCCCAGCTAATATTTTTGATTTTTTGTGGAGACGAGGTCTTGCTAGGTTGCCCAGGCGGGTCTCAAACACAAGCGATCCTCCCACCTTGGCCTCCTAAAGTACTGGGATTATAGGCATAAGCTACTGTGCCTGCCCTGAAAATCTTTATGAAATAACACTGTCTCGTAGAGATAAGGGCACAGATAAACTGGTGACACAGCAGAGATATGCAGTGCCATCATCCACTCTCTTTCACAAATTTTGAGATTATTTTTCAGATTAGCTATTTATAACAACAGTGAGTTCATTAATTCCCAGGACATAACAAAGTTATTTCTTAAAGGCAAACAAAAAATGCAATGGTCATTTTTATTTTCCAGATCCAGGCTCAGAGACCATGTGTGAATCTCCAGGGACAGCACAAGAAGCCTTGACTTTTCTGACATGCAACTCTGGGGTCTAGAGATAGGGCCACTGATTTTGCTTATTACCCCCAAGACCACAGAGTCCCTAGCTCACACCCAGGTGTCCCTTCGCAATTCTCAAGAGCGCAACCTGCAACATGATCCTAGGCAAACAAACCGAAGCAGGCACCATGGACTTGTCCCCCACCTCCCTCTGCCCCCATTTCTGCTTCCATCTGCCTGTGTCACACACCTCTCCTGTCCTTGGGGGACACAGGTTGGAGCTCTGTACTCATGGATCAGTTTTCAAAAGTCATTCTTCTGTAGTCCTCTGATCTCCCTTTCCAATTTCAGGGGTGAAATGTGGGGGTTGGCTACAGGGACTTCACTCTTCTCTCCCCTCTCCACAAGTGGGCAGCATCTTGCTTTCTTGCTTGAGTGAGTGTGTGTGTGTGTGTGTGTGTGTGTGTGTGTGTGTGTGTGTGGTGTGTACATGCACACGTGTATTTGACATCCCAATGAGTCATCTGGATGGCTGAGAATGGAGACAGGAAAGGGATAATAACTGAAGGTCCCATTTGCCCCCTTGCTCAGAGCCCTTCAGACAGACGAAAGCTTGAATCCAGACTGCATTGACAACTGTTCTCACCTTCTCTGAACCTCAGTCTTTTAATCCACAAAATGGGAACAATAATAACAATGTCCTTACAATGTTGTTTTTATGTCACGTATAGTCAGTTGAAACAAAACAACTAATCAGTTTCACAACCTTTACTGAGTTCTTATCATGCTGTGTTAAACTCTGGGGCTGCATATAAATGTTACTCACTTCTCTTTTCTTTATTCCTCTCAGTGTTAGTACAATTATACTTTGCTTGCATTCTTTTGACTGACAACTTTTTATAAATTAGTGTTAATGCCTACTGCCCTGTAGTAGTAGCACACTACTAGGTATATAGGAAGAGCTTAATAAATAGGTAAACTGAAATGAAGTGAATTTTAAAACTGCAGGACATTTCTAGGAGACTTTGGAGATGAGTTTTTTCCTAAATACTATTTCTTACCTTCTTCCATAGATATTGCTGGGTCCAGGCAAATAATTGAAGCAGGAAAAAAAAAAAGAACACAATAGTCTATGCTACCGTTTCTCAGATTAATTTACAACAAGAAAAGCAAAATGCCAACATTATTGTAATTAAGTTAATATTCCGGGTTGATTCTCTAAAAGTTCAGGGAAGATTCAGTGACAGAACGCTAACCAAATGCCATGTCCAACAAATACATGTGTGGGTCTTGTTGGAAATGAGACTCTACTGGCTTCTAGTAACTCCCACTCCTTTTCCTCCCAATTAGCTCTGTAAGGGTGGCATTCTACTCGTTTTTGAACTAGTGTGCTTAGTATAGCATATTTTAGGAACTCAAGTCTTGAATGGAAGGAAGGAAAAAAAAGAATAAGAGAGAGAGGGAGAGAGGAAAAGAAGCAGGGATGACAACTTAAGGTGTCATCCTTAAGATAAGTGCATCTTCAGTAAACAACTTTTTAATAAGCATCTGCAAACTAACATAGGACTGGAATTTTTCAATAACTCTTGACAAATAAAATTACATGTATCTCTTGACTCAGTAGCCTGCCTCTGAGATTTTTTTCCCCCTATGTCAAGATTTAAGCAGAGCAGAAAAATACGCAATAATATAATTTTTCTGCATCATCTAAACTGTTCAAAAGAAAAGAAATGACCTAGTAGTTTAGAAAGTGATTATACTTCATCAGAAACATCCCCTGAAAGTGGTGGCCCTTTATTCAGTGGCTCCAGCCCTGAGGTTTCTGGACTTAGAGGTTTGTGAGGATAATACTAGAATGATGTAAACTATTTTCAGGAGAGGCCTTCCAAAAAGTCAATATAAATTGCACTTAAGCTACATGAGCAAATTAAATGTCAACCAGTGGCCACACTACAGGGAGTTATCAGATGCTGGTAACTAATTCATTTTTTTTTTTTGAGTTGGAGTCTCACTCTGTCACCTAGGCTGGAGTGCAGTCACATGATCACTGCTACTGCAGCCTCAACCTCCTGGGCTCAGGCAATCCTTCCTCCTCAGCCTTTAAGTAGCTGGAACTACAGGCATGTGCCATCACACCCAGCTACTTTTTAAATTTATTGTAGAGATGAGGTTGCGCCAAGTTGCCCAGGCTGGTCTTGAACCCCTGGGCTCAGGCAATCCTCTGGCCTCCATCTCCTAAAGTGCTGGGATTACAGACATGAGCCACCATATCTGGCCTCTAATTCACGTTTACATGCAACTTTGAGAAATAAAATAGGAAGGCAAATTAAATAATTATTTCAATCTAGTTTGATTTAAAACAAATTTTTTTCAAAACATGAGAGCGGTAACTAAAATTTATCACTTTGAAGATTATGTCATGAAAATGGTTCTTTTTTTTTTTTTTTTTTTTTGAGTTGGAGTCTCACTCTGTCACCCAGGATGGAGTGCAGTGGCACACCCACAGCCACTCCAGCGTCAACCTGCTTGGCTCTGGTGATCCTTCCACCTCAGCCTTCCAAGTAGCCAGAACTACAGATGCACACTAGTAAGCCCGGCTAATTTTTTGATTTATTGTAGAGATGAGGTCTCACCAAGTGGCCCCGGCTGTTCTCTAACTGGTAGACTTAGGCAATCCCAAAGTGCTGGGATTATAGGCCACTGCACCTGGCCATGCAAATGTTTCTGATAATTTTTTTTTCCTTTGAATCTGGTCTCTGTCACACGGGCTGGATTGCAATGGCACAATCACAGCTGACCACGGCCTCCGCCTCCTAGGCTCAGGCAATCTTTCTGCCTCACCCCCTTGATTAGCTGGGACTACAAGTGCACACTACCATGCCCAACTAATTTTTAAATGTTTTTCTAGAGGGAAGAGATCTCGCTATGTTGCCTAGGCTGGTCTCGAACTACTGGACTCAAGTAATCCTCTCACTTCGGCCTCCCAAAGTGCTGAGATTATAGGTGTGAACTTCCACACCTGCCTATAATATGTTAAATTAAAAAAAATTAAAAAAAATTAAAAATGGTATTGCAGCTATTTCTGTAACCGTGTAAAATATATATTCATAACTGAAATGTAATATGAAAATATCATCAATGAGAATAAGTGTTTCCTTCTTTCAAAAATGCCTTCATAGTTGTCATCATGTGAGAAGGACCAAAAAAACCCTGGAATTATCTTTTGAAGAGTGTAGCACAGGCTTCCCTTGCTAGGTAAGTATTCTGGGAACCCATCGGCATCAGTGTACCAGCTAGCATTGTTGTGAGAGCTTGCGTTCAGTTTCAGTGATTTTTTTTTTTTTTTTAAGATTCTTTCAATGCATCTGCCCATTTCATGATGGGTGATTTACGAGCACAGCTGCCCATATAGAGTTGAGTGTTCAGCGGTTTTTGACCAAAAACAGCATAACTTCCGTGCCCCACCTTCCCTCTTCACCTGATCTCAATCCAAGCAATTTTTTTTTGTTTCCCTAGATGAAAACAAGTCCTCAACGGGAAATCTTTTGCTGATGTGGAAGAGGTGAAACAAATAAATGGCAAAAGCACCAAAAGGCATCAAGATTGACAAGTTCAAAAACTGTTTTTGAGCAGTGGAAAAGGTGTCTCGACAGGAGTATTGCATCAAATGGAGAACACTTTGGAGGTGACAAGTTTAAACATGTTAGAATAAATACACAATTTTTAATAAATAAATTCTGGGTCTTTTGGGTTCCCCCTCATATCTTTTCAATAGGAGAATAAGAAAAACTGATTTTGGCTTAGAGAAGTGAGATAACACAGTGGGTGAGGGCTTGTCATGGCAAAGCTGGCCCGGTATTGCTGTCTATTCTAGTATCCTTCTAGGCTTCTCTCCCGGTGCCCACCCCCTTCCTTAACTCCTCTCTAGGGGCCATCTAGGGTCATTGAAGAAGGGCCTTATTTCACAGGCTCCAGCTGGTCTTTGCCAAGCTACAGCACCTTTATTAGGACAGAAAGTGGTTCACAAGCTCTTGCCACCATGGGTTCCTTTACCAACCACTCCTCCCTGCTGTTTGAATAATATTGTCCAACGTTCAAACTGCATTCAGTAAGTGACAATTCAGTCCCGTATTTACTCACCTAAGGCACACATGGTTGTCAATCAGTGCTTCTAAGATAATAGAACCCAGATGAAGGCTTGCATGTGGCTATGCAGCCTAGCCTGCCAGTGGTGTGTCACGCACATATGAGCTACAGAGATCTTTGGGGGACTTTAAGTCAGGGAGGGATGACTTAAGGTGTCATCAGCACAAGAACAGTTGCATTCTCATAAATGGAAAATGCTTCTAAATCCAAAGGAATGAATATCTAAGGTAGAACGCCAGATAGCTGGCTGCCAGAGAGATTGTTTGAGGACAGTGGGGACATCTAGAGATCCCCTCTTGGACACAAAGCCAGCCCTGGGAGTGGAGGGGAGGCTTCCCCAGACATATGCTGGGCTCCAGGTGGCCACACACTTACATATGGTTGATTTGAGGCAGGTATGAGGCTGATACGGCTGAGACCACCAGAATTCCCGTTGCTTCCTATGCAGGAAAAAAAAACAACACAGTGAGATACACACACACACACACATACACACACACACACACACACACACACACACACACACACACTGTATACATACAACAATAACAAAATATCATAAACCAAAAACAAAATCTTAAGCACCCCAACTGACTGAATGGACCTCCTCTGGTCCAAGGGAAATCTGAAACACTGAATTTTGGTCATGATGGGAATACGGTCAGACATCCCTTTTGGAGTGTAGGCATAATTGACCACATTAACATTAAAAAGAGGTCATAAGACTGACAAAACAGACTCTGTGGCAAGAAGATACCAAATTCCAACCTGACTTTGGCATAGCATTGCCTGGTACATAGCCCAAAATACATTTCTTTGGCATATTTTGAAATGGCCCTACAGAGCCATCTTTTGTAGGGGAAATTTGCCTCTAGAAAATCTTCCTTTCTAGGTCTTTCTCAGATCCAGGAGAGATTTAACTAAGAGTCTGATACTTTTTAGGATCTGAAAAGAGAACCTGTCTATACTCGCTTAAGTCTTGCAGAAAATCTTTGAATC
The DNA here is from genome assembly GCF_000164805.1 of Carlito syrichta. Lineage (NCBI taxonomy): Eukaryota > Metazoa > Chordata > Mammalia > Primates > Tarsiidae > Carlito > Carlito syrichta. The sequence goes on along the minus strand of NW_007255974.1, from coordinate 285,752 downwards.
CACCTATGGCCTGTAAGCTACCTAGCTTGGAGATATCCCACCTTTTCAGGCCAAGCCAATGTAAACCTTACTTGTATTAATTTATACATTTGCTTGTAACTTCTGCTTCCCTAAAATGTATAAAACCAAGCTGTAACCCAACCAGCTCAAGCACACGTTCTCTGGGCCATTAAATATTTTAGAGTTTGACTTTTTCATCAACAACAAAACAAAATGAACTCAAGCTAACCCAGGTGAAAAAGACCGGAACAACCACAAACAGAATGTTTCTTAACATTCTGCTGCCTCCACCCAAGAGAAAAGGTACCAAACACATTCTCCAAACACATAACCTTTCTCATCTCTTTTCCTGTCTCACAGGATCTTTGCAGAGCAACAAAGAATGACAATCTTAGCCATGACCATGAGTTCACTCTCACAGAGCTTCAGTGAATGACCCATGGTAATTTGCCTCTCGGGCATGTCAGCCTGTTGTTAATGGTTTCATTGGAATTTTCATAGCATGTTCTGATTTCCCTCCTAGACTATCTGAGGCTCTCCACAGATAGTCCTTTAGAAGACTCTGTTCCTTCTTCAATCTCTAGAACCACTCCTGGGCTCCAGGGCAAGGCTCTACCTTTCCTTAGCATCTGAAACCTCTGCTGATGTGTTCTTCTTCCCCTGGGTCCCTTTCCAGCAACTCCTTTGGGCAGGTCTTCCTTTCCTGACCTCCTTCAAAGCAACTTTCTAAACAAAGACATTCTCCTTCCTTTATTCAACACTATGAAGTCTAGAGCAAGAGAGATCTTGATGATTCTCCATTCTTTGCTATTCAATTGTAATTTCCAGAACTGCTGCATCAGCTCCACTTGTGAACTTGTTAGAAATGGAGAGCTCAGTCCCCTCCCAATTAGAATCTCTGTTTTAATAAGAGCCCAGTTTGGCCAGATGCACCTCTTTTTTTCAGATACACATTTTTCAGAAGCACTGATCTAGCTGAGTCTCTCAAACTTCGATGTGCATCTGAGGCATTCATTAATACCTATCTGGGCCTCCCTAGATCTCCTGCCTCTGACTCTCTGGAGATCAAACCAGGACATCTCTGCATTTTAAACCAAGCTCCCCGTGTGATTCTACCTCATATGAGAGTTTTGAAAGGGCAGTTTGGTTCACCTTTCTCACTTTAGAAATGAGGAAACAAATCCAGGGAGGTCAAACAGTGTGGGAAAGGTTGCACAGAGGCATCTAGGCTAAACCTAGAAAGTCATGGGCTGGGATTTAAAAGATTTGGGTTCTGGTTTTGCCTTCTTTCCTTAGGACCTTGGACAAATCTCCTAAAACCTGAAACTTAGTTTTCCATTTATGAAATGGGGTTAAATGCATGTTGAGGCATCATGAGGCCTAAATGATTCATGAAACCTTACTGTCAACTCTTAATTAGCACAGATGTACAAGGTATAGTAACAATTTTAATGGTATAAAAAAATCTGCCCTGTCTTTCATGCATTCTTTCAGAAATATTCTCTGCACGATTCAGGTACTTTAATTCACAGCACATGTATTCCTAGAACCCAGGTTCTTGATTCCTAGTTAGGAGACTGCCCCTCAGAGTAACTATTTCCCACTTTTAAACCTTCTGCTTGTTCCCTGGTCACTCCCTGGTTAGTTTACCTTGAAATCTGATTTTTCTCCCTCTCTCTTTATCTTTCTGTCTCTCTCTCTCTCTCTCTCTCTCTCTCTCTCTCTCTCTCTCTGTGTGTGTGTGTGTGTTAGTCTCTCCATCTCTCTGTCTTTCTGTCTCTCTTTCTCTTTGTCTGTCTGTGTGTTTATGTGTGTGTTTTTCTCTCTCTGTTTCTGTCTGTCTCTTCATCTCTCTATCTCTCTCTTTGTTTCTCTGTCTCTCTGTCTGTCTCTCTCTGTCCCTCTGTCAGCCTGTCTCTCTTTCTCTTTGTCTGTCTGTGTGTGTGTCTTTCTCTCTGTGTCTCTCTTTCTGTCTCTCCATCTCTCTGTCTCTCTGTCTCTCTCTGTCTCTTTCTCTCTCTCTCTCTCTCTCTGTCTCTCTCTGTTTCTCTGAGACAGAAAGACAGGAAGATGAAGAGACAGACAGAAACAGACAGAGACAATCTCTCTGTCTGCCTGATTCTCTTTGTCACTGTCTCTTTCTCTTTGTCTCTCTGCCTCTCTCTCTGTCTTTCTGTCTGTCTGTCTGTCTGTCTCTCTCTCTCTCTCTCTCTCTCTCTCTCTCTTTGTCTCTCTCCCCCTCTCTATGTTTCTCTTTCTCTGTCTCACTTTCTGTTTCTCTGTCTGTCTCAGTCAGCTCCCTCTTTAGAGTTCACCCACCCTCACCTTTCTTTTCTGGGAGCTTCTGGTTTCTCATTCTTACAAAATGATGTTCTATATGTCTCCACATGTTTCCATTCCTCTGGAGGAACAGGGAATCTTTCTCTCAAGTCATGTCCACTTGCCAAAACTATTTGCTACCTTAGTATAAGCAATCAACATCTAACTCTCCAACTGACAATATTGCTATTCCACACTCCTTTAGATGGGTACTATGCTCCCCAAATGCCCTTTCTGGAAGAACTTTCTCTCTATTCTTTCACAATCTTCCAAAATCAGATGTGATTTTCTACCTGCAGAAAGTGGGGGAAAGGCCAGGCACGGTGGCCCACGCCTGTAATCCTAGCACTTTGAGAGGTAGAGGCCAGAGGATTGCCTGAGCCCAGGGGTTCAAGACCAGCCTAGGCAACTTGATGAGACCTCATCTCTATAATAAATCAACAGATTAGCCAAGTATGGTGGCTTGCACTTATAGTTCCAGTTACTTGGAAGGCTGAGGAAGGGGGATCACCTGAGCCCAGCAAGTCAAAGCTGCAGTGGCCATGATTGTGCCACTGTGCTCCAGCCTGGGCAACAGAGTGAGACAAGAAAGAAAGAAAGAAAGAAAGAAAGAAAGAAAGAAAGAAGGAAGGAAGGAAGGAAGGAAGGAAGGAAGGAAGGAAGAAAGAAAGGAAGGAAAAAAGAAAGAAAGAAAGAAAGGAAGGAAAGAAAGGAAGGAAAGAAAGAAAGGAAGGAAGGAAGGAAGAAGGAAGGAAGGAAGGAAAGGAGGAAGAAAGGAGGAAGGAAGGAAGAAAGAAAGAAAGAAAGAAAGAAAAAAGGAAGGAAGGAAAGAAAGGGAAAAATCAGCTACTTGCCTTTAAAAGACCTGTCACTCTTCTTATGAAGAACTCAAAAACCTTGTCTCTGCCCACCTGCTCTTCCTTAGAACAGCATTGCTTTTCCTACCACTCATCACACGCACCTGAGATGCTGCGTTGGAATGCAGATTCTTGTCTGCATCCATATCTGTTGAATGAGATTATCTGGGGACAAGGCCCAGGAATCTGTATTTCAGCAAGATCCCCATTAATTTTTATTCGCAGTAAAGCCCAAGAGATGGGAAGAGGGAAAAATTGTTTGTAGACATCAAGGACCTCTTTTCCCAAGGCTCTGAGAGATGAGTGACTCCTCAACAGCCGCGGCAGCCTGTGCTGGGGCAGACTTCTCACCAAGACGTGGCAGTAGACTTGGTTCTAACTCTCTCCCCCAGTCCCCAAGGGCCTCTCTGTTTTCTGAAGGAGAATCAAGAGACTCTGAGGCTTCTTCTCTCATGCTGTCCTTGATACGACACTTGTGTGGACTCTGCTACTGACACACGGCCTCTAAATGAAACTCAGTTCTTATTTTCATATTATATTTTCATGTGGCAGTGACAAAAAGCAGCAGGACAGTTTCCTATGGTCTCTTCTATGTGCACTAAATCAATAAACCCGTCATTCCTGTGTGCTTCTTGCAAGACTCCCCTCAAGCCTCCTACCACTGTCTGCCACTCTCTGACCACAAGGCCTAATCTCAATAGGCCTTTTATCCCTATGGGTGCCCTTCAGCCCCCAGCTCGGGTCATCATCCCTTATTCCCTATGCTTTAATCCC
>NW_007255974.1:264814-281703 GCF_000164805.1 Carlito syrichta | reverse complement strand
CACTGCTCGTGGCCTCTGGAACCCACAACAAATCTTCGAACACAAACCTCAGCCTCTTCCTGGCGCCCTGCACCTTGCTCTGCCTGGCCCCCAGCTCCCTCTGAGGTCGCTGCTCTCCCCTGCAACCTTCCAAAGGAGAGTGTTCCCTCCCCTCCCCTGATGTGTGCTGGAGAGGCAGCTCTGGGGGAAGGGAGCCCTGCTTTGGAGCCTGCTGATCTCTACAGTGTGGACACTGTCACTGCAGCTGGCTTGCAGCCACAGAACATGAACATGGGCGTGATATGTTGATGACTTCAGCGGGCTGTTGGGTGAAGCCCTCATCCATGGGTCTGGAGGTGAGGTGGGGGGTGTCCTTCCTTCTGACTGCCATTCTAGATCATTCTCCCTCTCCCTAGGAGCCCCAGTTTGGACTATCATCCCTCTGCTTTCCCGGGAGCCATCGCCAGATCCTCCCTTGGCACCCATACTCTTCAGCACCATGCTGTCCTAGCTCTCGCAGGTTTTAATTTTTTTTTAATTTTTTTATTGAGTTGGAGTCTCACTCTGGACTGGAGAGCAATGGCATGCTCACAGCCACCACAGCCTCGACCTGTTGGGCTCAGGTGATCCTTTGGCCTCAGCCTTCCAAGTAGCTGGAACTACAGGTGCAGCTATCATACCTGGCTAATTTTTTGAGTTATTGTAAAGACAAGGTCTCACCAAGTTGCCCAGGCTGGTCTCGAACCTCTGGATTCAGGCAATCCCCTCGCCTCTGCCTCCCAAAGTGCTGGAATTACAGACTTGAGTCACCGCACCCGGGCTCTCGGTTTTAATAATCACAATAATGCTTTCCCAGCACCCTGGTTCTCAGGACTTGATCTCTTTCCCAGTGACCGCCACCTTGTCCTACCCCAGCCACTGCTGCCCGATGTCCTACCCAAGACCTTTTCGGTGTTGAAAACTGCAGTCACTCCTTAACTTCAACTTGTGGCGCCCCTTTCTCCTGCCAATCCCTCCCATCTCCCAAACCCCATGATCAGACCCCATAAGAACCTACAACCCATTGGTCCTATTTCCTTCTCACCGACTTCACCTGCTGCACATCCTTACCTCCTTCCTCAGTAGCTTAAATGCCCCAGTCCATCCTTACAGCCACCCACTAGGCTCTCTCTCATTTTAAATCCAGCCCTCTGTCTAAACTGCACCTGCACCCTAGAGCCCCTTCAAGTGTATGACCTTTAACTCATGCAATATTTACCTAGTCCACGTGCTCTCCAGCCTTATGGAAACTTCTTGAGCTGCCTCCTCTCCTTCCCAGCACCTCCCCACCCACCCTGCTCTCTGCATATGATGTTGCTTCTCAATTCAGCGGGAAAATAAGAGCTGTTGGAAGAGACATTCTGCAAGCTCACGCCATGTTCCCCACCATCAGCTGAGCCCACCTACTTGACCTTCCCTCCTGGCACCACTCCCATGGATGGCTGTTCACGACAAGCCTATCAGGTCAACGCCTCTGCTTGTCTACAGGGCACATCTCCTTCGATGCTTGAGGACATCAGCCACAGCAATTCTCTTCTCCTCCTCCTGGATCATAAACATTTTCCCTCTCACTGGGCACTCCCACGAGCTTTATTCACCCCTCTAGAAATTTCTCTCATACCGCTCTGCCCTCCCTTCTAGCTGTTTCTCCATTGCCCTGCTCTGCTTTATACCAAAATGTCTCAGAGAGTTTTCCAGGCTTATTGCCCTCCATTCCTTCACCGCCCCACTCTAATAAGGGTTTTGGCCCCACTTTCACTGAAACCACTTTCATTAAGACCTGCAATGACCTCCATATTGCTAAATCCAGGCTGTCTCAGCCCTCTCAGCAGCATTGATATGACTGATGAAGAGCCCACATGGACTTGACTATCATTCTGCCTCCCCGATCATTTCTTCTCAATTCCTTTGCTAGTTCCATTTCCTCTTATCTCTTACCATCTACTGAGCCTTCAATGGCTTCTCCCTCCTGGTTTCACTCGCTCCCTTGGGATCTCACCAAACCTCCGCAGCGTAAGGTGGGAGCAGTGGATTGAAATTCAGTAGCTGAGGTCTCCACTCAGTCTTGAAAGATTCAGGCCTTTTTATCTTAGTCTGTTCGGGTTGCTGTCACAAAGTACCAGAAACTGGATGGCTTATAAACAACAGAAATGCATTGCTCCACAGTGTTGGAGGCTGGAAATCAAAGATCAAGCCACTGGCAGATTCTGTGTCTGGTGAGGGCCCATTCTCTGCCCCACAGATGGTGCCATTTAGCTGCATCTTCACATGGCAGAAGGGGGCGCCTCTGAGTCGTGTCCCCCCATGGCAGGAGGGGCAGACAAGTGCAACTGGGCCTCTGTTATAAGGTCCCGAATCCCATTCACGAGTGCTCTACCCTCATAACCTCCTCGCCTCCTGGAGGCCCACCTCCTTTGGAATTAGATTTCAACATATGACTTTTGGAGGGGACACAAACACTCAGACTCTAGTGCTTTTAAGTTTCATTTTGTTTCCCAAGCACTTTGCTCTTTTTTCTAGCTGTGATTATTCTGGTCCCCTTGGTATTTAAAATGCTCAGGGTCTATCATCAATAAGTTGACATACAGAGTTATAAACCAGGGTGTGTTTGTGTCCATCCATCCACGTGTGTCTCTTTATCTTAACCTAACTGCAGTGACAAGCCAGAGGAAAATAACTTATTTCCTGATGGCCCAGTCCTGAGTCCAGGAAGGACAACTCTCCTTACCTCTTCAGAAGGTGATTAGAAGGGATAAGCCCAGCGCAGGTAGCAGAATCTGAGATCTTACGGGCCTGCCACCAGAGGTCATCATTCTGGTCCACAATCTGGAGGATATCACCCTTCTGGAAATGCAATCCTGCATCCATGCAAGGGATGGCGGGATCCTCCTGGGGCCAGTAATCCGTCATGGCTCGTACATACACCTGGTGGCAGGGGCAGGATGGCACCATCAGAAGAACCCTTGCCCATGGACTGGCACAGCTCACACCGTTTCTCCCACCCCACTTTCTACTCCTGTCTTTCCTCTCCACCCTCACCAAAAAAGAGAACTTGCCTCCTGGACTGAGTCTAAGTACCACAGAAAAAGGTATCTTTGGGAATAGCATCTCTTAGCTCTGAGAAGTTTTTGTTCAAACGTTCACCATTTGTGATGTTGCTTCTAGACTCCCTGGAACCCTATTCCTTTTACTGTCTTCATTTACTCATTTTGTCCCTCAGGCCATCAGTATTGAAAAATATGGCCAAGCGCAGTGGCTCATGCCTGTAATCCCAACACTTTAGGAGGCCAAGGTGGGAGGATTGCTTGAGCCCAAAAGTTCAAGACTAGCCTGGGCAACATATTGAGACCTCATTGCTATAAAAAAAAAAAAAATTAGCTGGGTGTGGGGGTGTGTGCCTGTAGTCTCAGCTACTTGGGGGAGGGTGAGGTGGGAAGATTGCCTAAGCCCCGCAGACAGAGGCTGCAGTGAGCCATGATTGTGCCACTGCACTCCAGCCTGGGTGACAGAGTAAGACCTCAACTAAAAAAAATAAAATAAAACCAATGTTGAACCCATACTCAACATATAATAGGATAGCAACATTCTATATCACAGTCACTGTTGTTGCTACTTGGGGATTTACTGGGTGTGAGACCAAGGGTCCAGTGCACTCTTACCATCTTCTGGTTGTTCACAGGAGGGTCAGAAACTGGAACGACCTTGAACATGATCGTGCCTCGAGACATGGCCTAGAAAATGACAAAAGGGGAAGGATGGCAAGTCACAAAACCAGAAGAGTTCCTGAGGTCTGGAGAACAGAGTTACAGCTGAATGTGTCCAGGTCTACTGGTAACATTCCCCAAAGAGATTTCCACAAGGGTTCAACTGTTTGACAGTCCCCACCTAGAGGCGGAAATGAGGACTCAGCTTAGCTGTGCTCTTACCCTGCTGTGGGGCTCCAGGTCACTGGTCTGATAAAACCCACACTGAAATGGTCTCTTCCAGGAACCTTTCACCCACTGACAAACCCTCAGTGGCTCAGCCTATAATCCCAGCACTTTGGGAGGCCGAGGCAAGTGAATTGCCTAAGCCCGTGGGTTCAAGACCAACCTGGGCAACTTGGCGAGACCTCATATCTACAATAAATAAAAAATTAGCTGGGCATGGTAGCATGCGCTTGTAGTTCCAGCTACTTGGAAGGTTGAGGCAAAAGGATCGCTGGAGTCCAGTAGGTCATCGCTGGGGTGGCCGTAAGCATGCTACTGCGCTCCAGCCTGGGCGACAGAGTGAGACTCCAATGCAAAAAAAGAAAGAAAGAAAGAAACACCCCACCCAGTAAGGTCTTTGTTGCACAGCCCTGGGGGAAGAGATGAGATCTCCATCTCACTTACCCTCCTCACCTCCTTCCTGGGAAAACTGACAAGCATTCAAGCTAAGGGTGGAGATGGAGAGCCCTCAAACTGATGGGGGAGACAGAGACCCTTCTAGCATGATGGGGGAGGTAGAAATCTGTCTGTGACATACACTGTGACAGATACATCTAGAGATGAACAGGACCCCGTTCTTTCTCTTAGGAATTTCATGATTCTACATGCACAACCCCACGACGGGCGGAGGAAGGGCCGAGGTAGAAACATGCATGTCTGTGAGGTACAGGACTCCAGACTCCCTCTATACTCCCTACAGGACTCCAGACTCCCTCGTATGCCACACAGAATCTTGCAGCAGTGGCTTGTGAGATTTTGCAGGGCTTGTCCTACAAAACCACCTCAGTCTCTAAGCCATCGCTGTGTAAACCCAGCACTCCCCCAGGAACCCAGTTTGAGAACCACAAGTCTATCTACTATATATATATATTTTTTTTTTTTTTTTTTTTTTTTTTTTTTTGAGTTGGAGTCTCACTCTGTCCCCCAAACTGGAGTGCAGTGGCCGCTCCCAGCCACCGCAGCCTCGACCTGCTGGGCTCCGGCGATCCTTCCGCCTCAGCCTTCCAAGTAGCCGGAATTACAGGCATGCGTTACCACGCCCGGCTGATTTTTTGATTTATTGTAGAGATGAGGTCTCGCTGCCCAGGCAGGTCTCGAACCCGCGGGCTCAGGCAGTCCACTCACCTCAGCCTCCCAAAGGCGCGGGATTACAGGCTGAGCCACCGAGCCCGGCTTCTACTATATATTAATCAGTCTCAAGCCTCACATTTGGGGTGTGCATGGGGGAAGCAGGGGGAACATGCTGCTAGGGCTGCTAACAACTCAACTGCGATTGAGGGAATGGTGTGAAGGGTAGAAGTGGGAAGCGAATAGAGACCAGTGTCTCATCTAATTGGGCGACAAACCCTCAGCTCCAACCACAAGGAGCAGTAGCAGGGTCACCAAGACCATCCCCCTCCCCATAGGCTGCCATCTCATGACTTCTTTCTGCCCCGAAGCTGTCCTCAAGGAAGATGCCGAACAGATCCCAGCTGCATAAAAGTGTGGGGAGAGGGGGTGGTTTGCTTAGGTTGAGATTGTTCTCCAAAGTTTCACTCTGGAGCTCAGAAGCTCATGACTGTAATCCCAGGACATTGGGGGGCCAAGGCAGGAGGATCGCTTGAGGCCAGGAGGTCAAGACCAGCCTGGGCAACAGAGGGAGACCCTGTCTCTACAAAGAAAAAAAATAAAAATTGTCCAGATACGATGACCTATGCCTGTAGTCCCAGCTACTTGGGAGGCTGAGGCAGGAGGATTCTTTAGCCCCAGAGTTTGAGGCTGCAGTGAGCTATGCTTGCGCCATCACACTCCATCTTGGGTGACAGAATGATCCTCTATCTCAAAGTGAAAACAAAAACAAAGACAAATGTTTCACTCTGCCTGTCACAGAGTTAGTTTCTTTTTTTTTTTTTTTTTAAGTTGGAGTCTCACTCCGTTGCCCAGACTGGAGTGCAGTGGCACACTCACAGCCACCCCAATGTTGACCTGCTGGGCTCCAGCGATCCTTCCACCTCAGCCTTCCAAGTAGCTGGAACTACAGGCACACACTACCACACCCGACTAATTTTTGATTTATTGTAGAGAGGTCTCGAATCCGCGGGCTCAGGCAACCAATCACCTTGACCTCCCAAAGTGCTGGGATTATAGGCTGAGCCACCAAGCCTGGCCACGGAGTCAGTTTTCAATGGAGCAACCCAGGGGATGAGGAGCCTGAGCCAGGGGCAGTCCCCCTGAGGCTGAAGGAGCAGCTTGGGAAGGGAGGCTTCCCAGCTGGAGGCCAAACTTCTGGGGGTGGAGGAGGGTAGTCAACGAGCGTGGCCATGTGGCAGGATGCAGCAAATGCTCAAATATATTTCTTGTATGATTGAGTGAATAAACACAGAAACACATGTAGCTGATTTGGGATCAGCAGTTGGCCTCACCTGGGCTGCCACTACCCCAGTGGCAAGAAGGAGGGGTTAATAGCAGTTAAAAGTATTTCCTTTTGAAAGGCAAGTTGCAACTTTAAAGACCCGCCAGGCACCGAGCAGGTTTTGTTTAAGAAAGACCAAATGGCCCAGAGACTGGCTATTTCATGGAAATGGAAGAGTCTTATCTAAAACCCCCTTTCTGAAGTTGACGGTTTACAAGCCTGCAGTTCCTGGAAACCATTTGTTCTTTGAAAAATCTGATTTTTGCTGAGTACAACCTTGTAAGATTCCAAAGAAAATATGTAATCACTCCACACGACTCCCCTCCCTTACCTAAACGAGGGTATAAGACCCCAGATCTCCTGTTCTGGGGCGCTCGGTTTGGACGCATTAGTTCCATTGAGCCCGCTGTGCTAGCCAGTGTAATAAAGTGCCACTTCCTATAATAGTCTCAATGTCACGATCTCTCTATTTTTCCTGCTACAGCCACAGATGAGGTCTGGGGGCCTGGAGGGAGGAAACCTCCAAGAGGACCTGAATCCCGTCCCAGACAACACACACATGGGCCTGGCAGGCCCAGGTCAGCCTGGGCATCTCACTATGTGATGAACAAAAAGGGAAGAAGAAGATGGTTACCAGAATGTGGATCACTTGCTCAGGGTCCAGCCCCTCAACAGAAACTCCGTTCACTTCCACCAGTTTATCTCCAGCATACAGCAACCCTAGGCAGACAGAGACAGAAAACACAGGACACAGAGAAAGATTAAAAACAAAAACAAAAACAGAGGTAGCGATCCCAACAGCTACCTAGCAAATGCGCTCACCCAAGCATCCTCTAAAATTTTAATTTAAGCCAGGCTTAGTGGCTCAGCCTGTAATCCCGCGCCTTTGGGAGGCTGAGGTGAGTGGATCGCCTGATTCCGCGGGTTCGAGACCCTCCTGGGCAGCAAGACCTCATCTCTACAATAAATCAAAAAATCAGCCGGGCGTGGTAGCGCATGCCTGTAATTCCGGCTACTTGGAAGGCTGAGGCGGAAGGATCGTCGGAGCCCAGCAGGTCGAGGCTGCGGTGGCCGGGAGCGGCCACTGCACTCCAGTCTGGGTGACAGAGTGAGACTCCAACTCAAAAAAACAAAAACAAAAAATTTTAATTTATTGTAAAAGAATAATAGTGAAACAACCTGGTTATTCCAACTTGCACGGCCACCAGGAATGTGTGTGCATTCCATTTTTACACCTTTTCACCCACACTTGGTGTTCACTGATGGGTTTTTAAAAATTCTTTGCTAATCTGATGTTGTCAAATGGAACCAGAGCACTGGTAAGAAGATAGCACCAAAAACAGAAAGGGTGGGGTTGTCCACAGATGAGATATGAAGAGGAGATGGGGGAGGTCTTCTTCAAAAGAGGAAAGGCAGAGAATCCTGGGGTTCAAGAGTAACCCTTGAGAAGTACGAGGTAAAACAGAGGCGTCATCGGAGAGATGAGACCAGAAGTGGGAGTATATCACAGGACAAAAGCCAAGGACGAGGTGTCGATAGCATCACATGTGGTAGAAAAGCAGAATCAAAACTGAGGGAGAAGGAGGGGCCTGTGAAGTGAGGGGACCCTCGGTGTTCACAAGGAGATGGTGGCAGGGTCTCAGGGGCTGTAGGGGCTGAGGCCGAGGGGCAGCAGGTGGAGAAGTACACATTTCAGAAGCAGAGTGGTGAAAGGGCAAACATCTGGCTGCCTGGGAGAAGATGCAAAGGCATCTCATGATGGGGAAGACATAAGCCCTTTTGGAAGCAAGAGGACCAAATGGAAAGAATAATCTGGGAATACAGAGCCAGGCAGGCCCGGGCTTGGAGCCTGACTCAAGCTGTGTAACCGTGAGCAAGTGAATTGCTTCCTAATCTCCTCCAGCCTCAGTTTTCTCCTTTGTAAAACGGCATTACAATCCTTGCCTTTGAGGTCGTGAATGTGGTGCCTAGGATGGGAGGGATGAGGCAAAGGAGGGGAGTAAGACTTCGCTGGAATAGTTGTTCCTTCTTTCTTCATTGCTTTAACCAAGCAGTGGGACTTAACAAGGCCTTGGCCTAAGCTGGGAAGTGGGCATTTCTCTGGGAAGAAGTCTAAACAGTCAAGGCTTCTGTTTATCTGGTAACACTTGTCCCCTGCCACTCCAGCTCACCACTCCTCTCAGCCAGTCCACCGTGGATGATCCGGGCCACCAGGATGTCCCCTGTCATCTCGTGGCGCTTGATGGTGGCTCCCTGGAGAGAGAATACAGAAGATCCCTCTGATACCTCACAAGACATTTCTTCCAGTGGATTCCCTCAAGTGTTGCAGCTCTGGTCTTTCAGACAAGGATATTAACACCAGCCAGAAATTGCCCTGTGGCCTGTCAGTTGTACCATGTCATCAAAAAGGAAGGACCAGGATGGAGGAAGTGGCTCACACCTGTAGTTCCGGCACTTTAGGAGGCTAAGGTGGAAGGATCGTTTGAGGCTAGGAGTTTGAGACCCTGTCTCTACAAAAACCAATTAAAAAATTTAGTCCTAGCTTCTCGGGAGGCTGAGGCAGAAGGATTGCCTGAGCCCAGGAATTTGAAATGTAGTTATCTATGATCATGTCACTGCACTTCAGCCTGGGTAACAGAGCAAAACTGTTTCTAAAAACAAAAAAGGAAAGACTGTCCAACTTTGGTTTCCTGAGGTCTCAATCCAAACACATAGACATAAAAGTATACTTCGATCCTTCCATAGATAAAGAAAGCTCCCACAATTACAGCCTAATTAGAGGGGTTATTCTTAGAAAACCAAATTAATGCCTTACTTATCTTCCCATTAATAGAAGGAGAAGAATTTAGGCAAATGCATTGGAATTGAGTGAAATGCATGCACGTCCGAAAGCCAAAGAATAAAATAAAATATGTACATCTTATTTCCCCCCAAAATATCTGTAAATCTTGTCTTACTTTTCAAAGAAGAAAAACCCTGGGCAGAAATCTTTCCTTAGTGAAAACATTATGACATGTAACATGTTTGAAGCCGCAGGCAAAAATCATACAGATTGCAGTCATTATCAGCACTATATGAGGGGAGACCAAAAAAACCCCAGAATTATTCTTTGGAGGGTGGGCCGTTTGCGGTACTCGGAATATGTTCCTCTGCATCAAACGGTCAACCAAGGTTTTTATCTGGAAGTGTTGAGGTTGTGTCATGATTTGTGGAAGAAATTTCCCAAGTTGTGGCAAACAGGTGACTGGTTCTTCCATCATGACGACACACCTGCCCACACCACACTGAGTGTTTAGCAGTTTTTGACCAAAAAAGGCATGACCCCCCTTGCCCCACTATTCACCCAAACTAGCCTCAAACAATTTTTTTTTGGTTTCCGTGGATGAAAAAAAGTTCTCAAAGGGAAACATTTTGCCAATGTGAAAGAGGTGAAACAAAAAACAGCAGAAGTACTAAAAGGCATCAAAATGGATGAGTTCACAAATGGTTTTGAGCAGTGGAAAAGCACCTCAGTAGGTGTTTTGCATCAAATGGAGAGTACTTTGATGGTGACTGAAGTTTAAACATGTAAGAATAAATACACAATTTTTAATAAATAAATGTCAAGGTTTTTTGGAGTCCCACCTTGTATGTTTGAACACAGATAAGATGACTGCCCTGGTAACTACTAGACAGAACTTAGCTCACCATGAACCCTGGTATAATTCGAAATGAAAAGGTAAAATGACTTCCTTACCAGGGGCTGCTGATTTTTCACCAAACAAACAATCCGCATTGCTTCCTCACTCTCAGGGATGTTGTCTGGCAGTGGGGGGAGAAGGGGCTCAAAGTCCTTCTGAGCTACCGTGTCATGGGCACTAAGCAATGCCTAGACAGGGAAGGAAAAGGTGAGAACATGTAATACGTAGTATACAGCCATCTAGAAGATGGCGACTCAGTACTATGGAAGACACACAGCAACAACAGACACTGAACATGTACACACCAAGCATGGTTCTACACATTTTATGTGAATAAATTCAATCTTCACAATAATTCTATGAGGCAGGTGCACTTATTGTCCCTGGTAAGATAAGGGGACAAGGAACAGATCTATATGCAATGAATAATATACTCGTTCATTTCTGCTAAGATATATTGTTCTTATTTTCTGGAAGCCCATGTAATCTATGGGGTTCCTATCAAGTTTGAACTACAAAACAACTTTGGAATATTTTTCCTAATTAAGACAAAATAAAAGACAGTCATAAAACATCTTGCAGCTTAATTCATCAGTAATACCCAAGTGCCTGTGTGGAATAGAATGAAAAGTAGCTCCCTAGTCTAGGACAGGATCAGAGTTTCTTCAAAAAGCCCACCATATTAAATTTTCATTTCATGGGGTGGAGAAATTGTCATTCTACAGCCCTGCCTGAGATTGGCAGACAGGATTTAGTTGCAACTCAGAGACAATTCTCCAAGTAGTGTGTGCTGTTGACGATATTTGATAATGGATGGTTGCCTTGTGAACTATAATTTTTGGCTCATAAATTCCAGTGCAGAGATTTTTTTGAAGTTCTAATCTGTTGATAGATTAATCTCCAAATCTGTAAGTACTAAGACGTAGGTTTCCGTTCTGTAATCAGATGTTCCTCATACACCCCTTCTCAGGAGTAACCATCATTATGCTATAAATTCCAAACACCTTTGTACATATCCAAAATGTAAAAAATTCCCAAGTTGAAAAGGAGGTATGTGTGCTTCTTGGACCATGGCTTTGTGGGATAAACAAGAGACCATGGAATGTTCTAGATGCTGCCTCATGCATGATTGACAACACTGAGCCTGTCACATCATGTTCCACATGTTTGAGACAGCCCATTGGCCACCCATGTACAGTAACAGGATGTCTATTCCGAGAGCACATTTCCCACCACAGTTATTTCTTCTTCCCAGATCCCTTAATGTGCTGGCTGGGCATATCTCTTCTGTTTCAGCAAGCACCTGCCTTGAAGTGCGGGGCCTGGAGGGTCCGTCTCAGCTCTTGGATCTCAGGGGAAGGTGGAGTCTCCAGTAACAGCTCCACTACCTGGTTCATGGAAAAACATACACCATGACATTAAAATAAACTTTATCCCCTGGCTATTCTCACCCAGGCTGGATAACAAATACATCTACTAACGTGCTGTCGACCTTCAGCAGGCAGTTATTGGAACTTTTTAAAAATCACCTTTACAGTCAGGAACCTACTGTCTTTTTATTCAGTACACTTTGCTACAGCAAGTAGAATTTGAGATTTGGGATCATGCTAAACCCTAACATGGAGACTCGGAGGAAGAACGGACTAATTTTATAACTGCATGTGTACCAAGGTGCTGTTCCTCTATGACTCTAAAATAGCTGTTTGCTAATGTCAGTGCTTTCCAGGCTTATTCATTTACATGAATGTCTCTAGGTACATTCCTGGGGAACTCAGGAACTTAACCCCATGAGACGCTCTCCAAATAGAAACTGGGAATAAAAATTTCTATTTCAGAATGTTATTGTATTAGCAAATTTAATGTTTGTTGCAATAAAAACTGCTAAACAGAATCAATTCTGAACCCTCTGCTGTGGTTTAGATGTTCTGCTTTCAGGAAATATAAGACCTTTCAAGACCTCAATCATCCCCACCCATGAACTTTTAGCAGTCTCCCGTCATAATACGCAGTCAAATGAAAACTACATACCTCATCAACAAGGGTACCTGCATAATCAATGTTTGTATGCCTAACCCTGAATTGTACCCCACATCTTGATAATAAAAAAATAATAATATAAAAAAATGAAAAAAGGGATTAGCAGTAGTGGGAATCTGCTGGGGGGGCACACCTCATCCACAAGGGTACCTGCATAATGAACATATGTATACCTAACCCTGAATTGTAGCCCACGTCTTTAAAATAAAAAAAGTCAAAAGCAACAACAAAAAAAAACTAGCGGTTTACAAATCTTTGTCTCCAGTCACCAGGATTACAGTAGAATAAAACATCATATGTATATCTTCCTGTGGAAAACTGGGGACAATTTGAGTTGTTGATTACTGGATAGAGTTTCTTTTCTTTCTTTTTTGTTTTCTATTTTTTTAAAATGTGTTTTGGGCAATAAATAATACAATAGATTACACTTATTCCTTCATTCATTCAACAAGTATTTATTGAACACCTACTAGGCACTGGGCACTGTTTTAGGTGATACAAAACAACAGTGAACAGGCAGACAAAAGTCCCCATGCTCATGGAGTTCACATTCTAGTGAGGAGACACGGATGATACATAAAACATATAAGTAAAATAGTTTTGTTTGTTGATGAGAAGAGTTAAGAAGAGAAATAAACCAAGGAAGGCAGCTGGGAGTGCCAGCAGGGGATGCCATTTAAAAGGTGGTCAGGGAACTCCTCACTGAGAAAGTGACATCTCAGTGGAATTGGAAGGAGATGAGGGGCAAACCATGTGGCCACATGGGCAACACATTGCAGACAAAGAAAACAGCGCATGCAAAGGCCTGTGGTGGAAGCAAGTCTGATGGACTCAAACAACCACGAAGGGCCAACGTGGTTGGAGCAGAGCAAATGGGGAGAGCAGGAGTGTGACATCAAAGAGGTCATGGCAGCTTGATGGCATGTGTGTGTGGTGGCCACATAAGGATATTGGTGACTACTCTGAGAGGTGAGGTCACTTGAAGGGTTGGAGCAGAGTAGTGGCATAATTTGACTTGCTTTGAATCTCTCTGGCTGCTGTGTTGGACAAGAGTGGAGGCAGGAGACCAGATAGAAGACTAGACTGCATGTTCTTTGTAAGTGATGATGATGACTTAGATCAGGTGGCACAGAGGTGGGAAGATTCCAGATCTCTTTTAAAGTAGAGGTGAGGCCGGGTTCAGTGGCTCAGCCTGGAATCCCAGCACTTTGGGAGGCGAGGCAAGTGGACTGCCTGAGCCCGTGGGTTTGAGACCAGCCCAGGCAACTTGGAGAGACCTCGTCTCTACAGTAAATAAAAAATTACCTGAGCCGGGCTCGGTGGCTCAGCCTGTAATCCCGCGCCTTTGGGAGGCTGAGGTGAGTGGATTGCCTGAGCCTGTGGGTTCGAGACCCGCCTGGGCAGGCGAGACCTCATCTCTACAATAAATCAAAAAATTAGCCGGGCGTGATAGTGCATGCCTGTAATTCCAGCTACTTGGAAGGCTGAGGTGGAAGGATCGTCGGAGCCCAGCAGGCGAGGCTGCGGTGGCCGGGAGCAGCCACTGCACTCCAGTCTGGGTGACAGACTGAGACTCCAACTCAAAAAAAAAAAAAAAATTACCTGAGCATGGTAGCGCACACCCGTAGTTCCGGCTACTTGGAAGACTGAGGCGGAAGGATCTCTGAAGCCCAGTAGGTCGACACTGGGGTGGCTGTGAATGTGTCACTGCACTCCAGCCTGGGCAACAGAGTGAGACTCTGATGCCAAATAAATAAATAAAGTAGAGCTGAGAGGATTTG
The DNA here is from genome assembly GCF_000164805.1 of Carlito syrichta. NCBI lineage: Eukaryota > Metazoa > Chordata > Mammalia > Primates > Tarsiidae > Carlito > Carlito syrichta. Next base: position 267,827 of record NW_007255974.1, on the reverse strand, counting down.
CCATTAGATTAGCTCGGAGTTATGAGAGAAAGGGAGCGTCAAAGATGATGAGAATGGAGGTGTCAAGACAGCTCGAAAAGGCTGCAGGAGAGGGGGATAGGAGTGGGCAGGGTGGAGAAGGAACAGGGGCTCATGCTGGGACATGTTAAGCTTGAGAGGCACATTAAACCTCCAAGTAAGATGGAGAGAAGGCAGTTGGATGTTTGAGGCTGGGATCTGGGGAGACCTCCAGGCTAGAGATATAGACTTGTGAATCATTACTGGAACATGACCCTGTTTATGTAGGCACTTTGAGTTCAAGGTTGAGGGAAAAAATAGAGAAATGAATGCGTGCCGAAAATGTATGTGAGGGAGGGAGGGAGGGAGGGAGGGTTAATTTGGGGAGAGAGCCAGTCAACTTTCTTCCTTGTATTAGAGTTCGTTATTAGATACAAGGGGGTATCCGAAAAAACCCAGAATTATCTTTTGGGGGGTGGGCCCCTTGTAGTACAGGCTTCTCCCCTGGATAAGTGCTTTAGGAGCCCATTGGCATCAACATACCAGCTAACATTGCTGTGAGAGGCTGCTTTGGGCTTCAGTGAATTTTTTTTTTTGGAGATTCTTTTAACAAATTTGCCCAGTTCATGATGGGTGATTTACGAGCGCTCCTGTCCACATCATACTGAGTGTTCAACAGTTTTTTATCACTAATTGGCATGACCCCCATGCTCCACCTTCCATATTAACCCTATCTCACTCCAAGCGACTTTTTTTGTTTCCTCAGATGAAACAAGTTATCGAAGGGAAATGTTTTGCTGATATGGAAGAGGCGAAACCAAAAAATGACAGAAGCACCAAAAGGCATTAAAATTGATGAGTTCAAAAACTGTTTTGAGCGATGGAAAAAGCACCTTGATAGGTGTTTCACATCAAACAGAGGGTGCTTTGACAATAACTGAAGTCTAAACATGTAAGATAAGTACACAATTTTTACAAGTAAATTCTGGGTTTTTTGGGTCCCCCTTGCAGGTAATCGTCAATGAGACTTTTCCGTGAGAGCCTTTCATTCACTTAAGCTAGCACTGCGCATAAGACAGGTGATGTCAGAGTTCTGCTGTCCTGCGGAGTCAAGTCTCCTCACCTCCTGGGACAGCGCCTGTGCGTGGGGTGTGGCGGGAACTGGCTTCTTTTCTTTAAATTCCTGGAGGCAGTCGTAGATCTGCAGAAGGGTGAGGGTGGGAGCATGCATATTGATAACATGACTACTCACTTTCGGCATTTCAGACTCTCAGGGGGAAGGAGCAGCTGAATAACACAGTGTGTGTTGGTCTAGTGAGGGTTGTCTCTAGCTGCCAAGGAGGAATTAACTTGAGCTTGGTGGCTCCAACCCTTCAAGGGCTTAATTCCTGGCTACCACTGAGAAGCTGGTCCTCCCCCAAGTAATCTCACTGATAAAAATAAATTCAAACTTTTCCTCTTGCTAACCTGGGTAAGGGCAGGGTATCTGGGGCTGAGGTCACTAGATTTGTAGATGATCCACAAAGGGACATCTCAAGGAAGGGGCTCTTTGGGACCAGAGACCGGTGAGGACCTCTGTGCTGGGCAACTGCTCAAGGCACCGGCTGTGTGATTCAGGGTCCACTGTGGGTTCTGAAGGAGACGCTGGGCTCACGACAGATGTTCATCTGTGCTCTGCTCTTTGGGGCTGTCTCCCATTCCTCCCTTAATTCTATAGGACAAGCTCAGTTTCTTTCTTTTTTTTTCTTTTCTTTTTCTTTTTTTTTTTTTTTTTGAGTCAGGGCTTCACTCTGTTGCCCAGGTTGGAGTTCAGCAGCATGATCACAGCTCACTGTAGCCTCCTGGGCTCAAGCAATCCTTCCGCCTGAGCCTCCTGAGTAGCTGGGACTATAGGTATGTGCTACCACACTCAGCTAATTTATTTTTATTTTTTGTAGTCACAAGATCTCACTATGTTGCCCAGGCTGATCTTAAACTCTTGTCCTCAAGTGATTCTCCTGCCTCGGTCTCCCAAAGTGCTAGGGTGACAGACATGAGCCACCATGCCCGGCTTATGCTCATTTTTAAAATTCCAACTGGGTTTCTGCTGACCACAGGAATATGCTTCTACACCAGGATCTCAAGTTGGGCTGGGTTCACCCAGGTCTTCCTGGCTCCCCAGTGCAGCCCTTAATCCGGAACTGAGATGGAGATGGAGAAACAGGCCCAAGGGGCAGGCTCCACCTGGCCTTTTCTGTCCTGCTGAGATGACCCACTTCCCTGCTGTACCTCAGGGCCAGTGCTCACGTCCACCTAGAAGAGTTGGAGGCTGACTGAATGATGCCAATAGCCTACCAGTGGTGATTCAGGGCAGTGCCCACAGCGGTAGGCACTGTCTTAGGTGATCCCAGGGGAAAATGCCTGGTAGAAACAAGCACTAAAACAAGCGCTATAAGGAGTCCTTCATGTTCAGGCTGAAGGTGTGTTACTGTTATTGAACATGCATTGTAAAGCTGACTGCATTTCACACGTAAGTGAAAGAAACCTCCACATCCCAGAAAAAACTTCAAATGGATCTTTCTTACCAAGATGTGCATGGGATGACAAAATTACAGTAGTACACCTATAATCTACTAATAGGTGCTAGTGAACCATGCATGACATTTTAGCCAAATTAGAAAATGAGAAACTTTAGAGTAAAAAATTTTAAAGTACCTAAGCAGAATGACAGATAGCTTACTTTTTAAAATTTTAACAAATTTTAAAATTTTTTAAAGCATTTTTATTTGTCCAAAGTTGGCCTCAAGGACAAAGGGTTGGAGACAGCTGGCCAGGCCCTGCTGGTGGCCATTGTGGTGGCCTCATGATTCCAGAAGGCTCTGGAAGAAAAATAGTTGCAGGGAGGAAAGAGAGGCACTACCATCTTCTTCTCCACCAGAGTTAATTCCTTCCTAAGCTAAGAAATTTGCATAACTCTTGTCTGAGAATTGTCCTCTAAGAACTTTTTTTTTTTTTTTTTTTTTTTGGTTGGGGTTTC